>NC_044982.1:137769861-137839950 GCF_008728515.1 Papio anubis
AAATAAATAAATAAATAAATAAATAAATAAAAAACAAGCCCAAAAGATTATCTCAATACATGCAAAAAAGGCTTTTGATACAATTCAACATCCCTTCATGATAAAAACCCTCATCAAACTAGACATTGAAGGAACATACTTCAAAATAATAAGAGCCATCTATGACAAATCCACAGCAAACAGCATACTGAATGGACAAAAGCTGGAAGCATTCACCTTGAAAACCAGAACAAGACAAGGATACCCACTCTCAACACTCCTATTGAACATAGTATTGGAAGTCCTGGCCAGAGCAATCAGACAAGAGAAAGAAGTAAAAGGCATTCAAATAAGAAGAGAGGAAGTTAAACTATCCCTGTTTATAGACAACATGATCCTACATGTAGAAAAACCAATAGTCTCTGCCCAAAAGCTCCTTAAGCCGATAAACAACTTCAGCAAAGTTTCAGGATACAAAATCAATGTACAAAAATCAATAGCATTCCCACATACCAACAACATCCAAGCTGAGAATCAAATCAAGTCTGCATTCCCAATGACAATAGCCACAAAAAGAACAAAATACCTAGGAATACATCTAACCATGTAAGCAAAAGATCTCTACAATAATAATTACAAAACACTGCTCAAAGAAATCAGAGATGACACAAACAAATGGAAAAAAAACATTCAATGATTGTGAATAGGAAGAATCAATACCGTTTAAATGGGCATACTGCCCAAAGCAATTTACAGATTCAGTGCTATTCCTATCAAACTACCAATGACATTCTTCACATAATTAGGAAAAACTATATTAAAATTTATGTTGAACCAAAAAGCTTGAATAGCCAAGACAATCTTAAGCAAAAAGGACAAAGCTGGAGGAATCATGTTACCCAAATTCAAACTCCACTACAAGGCTACAATAACCAAAACAGCATGGCACTGATATGAAAGCAGACACAAAGACTTATGGAACAGAAGAGAGAGCTCAGAAATAATGCTGCACCTTACAACCATCTAATCTTCGACAAAGTTGACAAAACAAGTAATGGGGAAAGGACTCCCTATTCAATAAATGATGCTGAGAAACTGGCTAGCTATATGCAGAAGATTGAAACTGGACCCCTTCCATACACCACATACAAAAATCAACTTAAGATGGATTAAAGACTTAAATGTAAAACCTAAACCTATAAAAAACTCTGGAAGATAACCTAGGACATTCTGAACATGGGAAATGGCAAAGATTTCATGATAAAGATGCCAAAAGCAACTGCAAGAAAAATAAAAATTGACAAATGAAATCTAATTGAAGACCTTCTGCACAGCAAAAGGTTTACTCTGTAAACAGACAACCTACAGAATGGGTAGAAATATTTGCAAACTATGCATGTAACAAAGATCCAGTGTCCAGAATCTGTAAGTGTATTATTCTGTTCTCATGCTGCTATAAAGAACTACCTGAAACTGGGTAATTTATGAAGAAAAGATTTAACTGACTCACAGTTCTGCAGGTTTGACAGGAAGCATGACTGGGGAGCCTCAGGAAACTTACAGTCATGGCACAAGGTGAAGGGGAAGCAAGAACCTTCTTCACATGGTGGTAGGAGAGTGAAGGGGGAAGTGCCATACACTTTTAAACTAGCGTATCTCATGAGAACTTTCACTATCATGAGAACAGCAGGAGGGAAATCCACCCCCATGATCCAATCACCTCCCACCAGAACCCTCCCCCAACACATGGGGATTATGATTCAACATGAGATTTGGGTGGGGACACAGAACCAAACTATGTCAATAAGGAACTTAAATCAACAAGCACAAAACAAACAACCCTATTAAGAAGTGGGCAAAAGACATGAATGAACACATTTCAAAAGAAGACATACACGTAACCCACAAGCATATGAAAACATGCTCAACATCACTAATAATTAGAGAAATGCAAATCAAAGTCACGATGAGGTACCATCTCAGACCAGTTAGAATGGTTACTATGGAAAAGTCAAAAAGCAACAGATCCTGGAGAGGTTGCAGAGAAAAGGAATGCTTATACACTGCTGGTGGGAATGTAAATTAGTTCAACCATTGTGGAAAGCAGTTTGGCAATTTCTCAAAGAACTCAAAGCAGAATTACCATTCAACTCAGCAATACTGTTATAGAGTACATACCCAAAGGAATATAAATCATTCTACCAGGAGGATACATTCATGCATATGCTCCTTGCAACACTATTCACAATAGCAAAGACAAGGAATCAACCTAGATGCCCATCAACAGGACTAGGTAAAGAAAACGCGGTACATATACACCGAGGAATACTGTGCAGCTATAAACTAACAAGATCATGTCCTTTGCAGCAATATGGATGGAGCTGGAGGCCATTAACTTAAGTGAACTAATGCAGGAACAGAAAACCAAAACCACATGTTCTCACTAATAAGTGGGAGCTAAACATTGAGTACATGTGGACACAAAGCAGGGAACAACAGACACCAGGACCTACTTGAGGGTGGAGGAAAGGAGGAGGGTGAGGATCAAAAAACTGCCTACTGAGTATTATGCTTCTTACCCCAGTGGTGAAATAATCTATACACCAAATCCTTGTTACATCAATTTACCTAGGTAACAAACGTGCACATGTACCCCTGAACCTAAAATAAAAGTTAAAAAAATAATTTTACACCATAGGCAACATTGTTTACTTTGTTTGTAAATTAATTTTTTAATTGACAAATTACAATTGTATATATTTGTGGGGTAAAAAGTGATGTTATGATATATGTATACATTGTGGAATGACTGAATCAAGCTAATTAACATATTCATCACCTTAAATACTTATCATTTATCCCTCCTAACTAAAATTTTGTCCTCTTTAACCAAAACCTCCACATTCTGCAACCCCACAGGTAATATTTCTATTGATAAGGAGTGATTTGCCTAAATCACAAGAGGGAGGATGACATTATTGTCAATGTGTAAGGATTCACATGTAAACATTGAGTAGATTGGAGGTATGTATGGAGAGGACTGGAGGGAGTCAATGAAATTTCACATCACAGGAGTGCTTATGTCTTCTGACATGATTTTAAATGTGTATTTATAAAGTAATAAACTTGATTACTAGTTAATGTACACTAATTCATTAGCAGAACATTTAAATATAATTTTTGAATGATCTTTCGAGTTTTATTAAAAACTCGATCACTTAATATTTGAATTATGAGTAAAACAGAAGAAAAACTTTGATGTCTAGCTAGGATTTAGAGCTGAATGCATGTTGTATCTTTAAACTGCAGAATATTGGATAAAATATATTTAGAACTCCTAATTCTCCCTTCATACTTTGTCTATATTTTTATAAGCCACCTCAAGCCCTTTAGGTGTTGAGACTAAGCTAACCAAAGAATACCCAAAATTTTAATAATTTTTTTAACATGAGAAATGAAAGTTATTTTAAAAATTGAAAACTCAGAGCCAAAATGTTGGTGTAGTCTGCATGGGTCTTGTTAAAAAGAAAAGTGTATAAGCCATATCTGTATTTGTAACATGAGTTTTAAACATTCACATTTTGTTGCAGTTTAGAAAAATCTGAACTCAGTGTAGTGTCATAATGAGTACATTGTTACTATAAACACATGCTTCCACTATCACACATGCATACGCAGACTTTTTAAACATGTAAATAGTGTCCAGGAATGATTTGTTTAAACTCAACAATTGAAAATAATGTGGGATATATCAGCACTTATCCTAGCATAAAAATAAAAGCTATGCAAAGAAATAATCTGTTGTGAATTATCTGTGATGTGGGAGAAGAAAATTGTCAACAGTGAAAAAAAGAACTCTGAGACTCCAGAAGCGTCACCAGCTCTGTATTCTTTTTACCATTATTTATATAATGATTTCCAATAATCTTCATCACATGAACACACATATTTTTCCCATTAACCAATATGTGAATAACAACTTGTAAGTTGTTGCCAAAGTGACTATCAATTGTATTTTTCATTTCAAGTCAATGACTACTTAATTAATATATGGTAAGAACCTGGTAATGCAATCATATTTTTAAAAGGATAAATTAGCTGAAATGCAAATATCTGAAAAAAACATCAAATCCAGAACCCTCCCATCTAGTTATTTTTCCAATATATACAAGGTAAAATATCTTTTTACCTTGCAGCCTATACTGCAAGAAAGTTTGTTCCATTATTTATGAGATTTTACAAAAGAAAAAACCCTTATTCTCCATTTTCCTTCAACTTCAAAAATTGGGTGTCAATGTCATAAAATTATCCGTTAATGAGATTTTTCAGATAATAGAAAGCACATGTTAGTTAACTTGATGAAAAATGAGATCTTTAAAAAATACATTTTTGTTCAAAACATACAGGCCTAAAAATCCTGTGGCAACACAGAGATAAAAGACTCCCTCTGCCAAAATATGATGGAGAATTGATACTTCCTCTAATTGTCTGAAAAGAGGAAAAATGGAGACACGGTGTGATCCCAAACAGAAAGGAAGAAGGAAGATGAGGATCAGAGAGGAAACATAAAACCTTTGATTGCACTGAAGAGGACTCTTCAGCAGTATAGGAAAATAATTTACTCTAATTTGAGCCCAAATTTGAGCCTCTTCTCCATTCATATTAAGCAGATGAATTGGACTAAATAAATGTCAAGTCCCTTTGATTTTGTTGGAGGAATTTGACTTTCCACACTGTCAGTGGCTGAATTGGCAACTATTTCCATTTTTTGCTGAAATGATGACGTCCTCATTTTGTCAACTCACCATAGAACCAAGTTCTTCTGAAGCTGCACTAAGAAAAAGAATACTTAGATACTATTTTTGTCATTGTCTGCTGTTGACTCCCCTAAAAGACTACCAGAATAACTTGTTGACCAAGCAAAGCTAAGTTGAATACACTGATTGCAGTAAGACAGAACACCAATATAACAGAGCTTTAGGAATGTCTCAAAACCGAGAAATTCCAGGAGGATATTTATGGGGTTTTAAGACCTGAGGTAGGTGATTTTGAGGCAGGCTTTGCAAGATAGGGAACGGCACTTGGGATTCGGTAGAGGTTATGATATTATAATTTTGGATTGGAGAGACCAGTGGAGCAAAGGTCTTCAAGTGAACTGTGATGAGCAAGCTATTTTAGTTTGTTCACAGTCTTATCTTCAGGGAAAAGGATATTCTGGAGCAAGCAACTAAGTTATTTTTGCTTACTCTCAATATTGTTAAACATAGAGACAAAAAATTATGCATAACACAGGAACAGGAAAATAAATACGGTAGATGCTCTGAAGCCTAGATAAAGAAAAATAAAAGACATTCTTCAGCTGCTGGGTTGGGACAATACTGAAGGCAGAAGATCCTTGGCTACCAATACCCTACAAGCATTTCCTCAGCTGATGATAGTGGACTTACTTAAGGTGAGTCCTATGGCAGATTATATTTTTCAAGAGGCCATAACAATATTGCCCTTCCCAAATGCTCCTGTTACATGTGACGTCACCAATTCTTCCATCAAGAGATAGCACCAATGTCCACTGCCCTTGAATTTGGACAGTCTTTTGTCATTTCCTCAACCATTAGAGTGTGACTTCGTAACTTCGAGACAAGGTGATAAATGGCTTTACAGCTTCTGCCTGTTTCACTCTTGCCCTTGGGATGCTTGGTCTTGGAACTAGCTGCTGTATTAGTAAGAAGTTCAGACCATATGGAGAGTCCATGTTCCGGTTAGCAGTCACAGCTGAGGATGAGCCACAGCAAGTATCAGCCCCAGACACATAAATGAGGAAATCTTTGAGATGACTCCAGTCCCAGCCAACAACTGACCTCAACTACATGATAGACTCCATCTTAGAATAGCCTAGCTGAGCCCAGTCAACACCTGGAACTACAGAGGTAATAATATAAATCAGAGTTGTTTTACATCCCTAAGTTTGAGGTTGTTTGTTATATAGCAGTAGACAACTAGACCATATTCCCTTCCCAAGCTAGCCCACATCCACTGATTAAGGTGAAGTATAAAGATATGGCCCTTTGGCCCCAATTCAGAACAATTCTGAAGGGTCATCTGAGCTTCAGACCCACTATAGGGTCAGCTGAGACATCCATTGGAACTGTTATCACAGTTCAACTTTTCTGTCTGCCCGATGTTACTTTAGTCCCTTGAAACCACAGGTGTTGATTCCAAGAGCACTCAAGTAAGCGTCCTACACGCTGATCTCTGTCTCTAGGTCCACTTTCCGGAAAACCCAACTTGGGACAGTATGTGTGTTAGTTTCAGTTCTCACCATTACAGAGAAAACAATCCATTGATTGCTCACTACTTTTCTTCTAGATCTCCAATAGTCGATTAGATGGAAGCAGATTTTTAAAAACTATATGGGAATTACATGTTTTAGAAAAAAAATCAACATTGTCCTATGGTAAGATCTCATTTGCTGCCATGACTTAGAGTTGCATGCTCTAGAGTTTGGACGGAATTGGCCATATCTTCTTTCCATATCTTCCGGGAAAGACTTGAACATGATCTAAAAGGAGTGGCTAAGTACTGAATTAAACTAACAATTCCATAGCTAGTAGTCATTTTTGCATTGTGTGGAAGACATTTAAAACTCTAAATATTTTATTTGTATAGAACCAGTGTATAATCACACACTGTACCTATGCAGTTCTTATTTCTCTACTACATGAATTCAAATAATTGCAAACAAGGCTAACAAAAATAAATGATCTACACAATGGGTGATTTCTATAGGAGAGAATGAGAAAAATTAATTGATTATAGAGAGCAAACCACAGCATATGGTTGAGTAGGATATGCACTGGCCAGTGTGGTCCCTCTAAGAACTGTGTAGCATGTATGTGCTTAGCGGTACATGGTGGCCTTAATAACGTGCTTTTAAGGGGGAATGTGATGCACACAGAGAAACCTGTTCCATGCAGTGGATTAGGATGAGCCTATCAGTAGTCTGTCCTTTGTACTTACTCACTCTCATTTATCCCTACTGTTGGCCCAGCTCACTTTGTCTTTGGCTTGCATATCTCAGAGAGCACTGTTAGGAAAGGAAAAGTCATATTCACCCTGGAGCAAATAAGAGAGAAGCTTCCTGAGTGTTAGGGATTATAAAAGGCAAATGGTGCAGGAAGACCCACCTAAGTAAAAAATTAGATTATGGAAAAAGACAAATCACAGTACCCTCATAGGGGTTCTGAATCTGTTGTTTTAAGAGATGAACGATTTGTTCTTACTTTTAAGCTCAGTTTTGTGGAACTAGCCCATAAAAGACAGTTTAAACTATTTGCTTTCCCCCACTATTCTTATAACCTTGGTAGCATCTCCAAGTAAAAACTTAACAGTGTTTAATAGATCGAGAATTAGTATGTGATACAGTCAATGATACTTTTACAACATTACCCAAAATGCAATATATATTATTTAGAGGAAAATTCAAAGAGATATAAGTATGCGCACACAGGTATTTATGATGTTTGTCATCATTCTAGACCTGCACTGTCCAGTTGGGTAGCCACTAGCCATGTGTGGTTATTTAAATTAATAAAATTAAGTATAAGTGCTCATCAACCATATGTGACTATTGGACAATGCAAACGTCAAACATTTCCATCGTCACAGAAAGTACTATGAACAACACTGCCTTGAATAAGAAGAAAAGTTTAATTTACTCTATAGAACTTGATATGCCACCTAGGGATATCAGACAGCCAACACACACAGAACTGTATTTTACTTTGTCACGTGCAGCCTTCTAATTTTAGAAGTTTAGGGGCTTAAGAGTTTACATATTACCTTATTCATCCATCCAACAAAGTTACCGACAAAGTTACTTTCCCATCTAAATTCTTAAATTCTCCCTCTCATTTTGTTTTGGTTAGACTTTTTTTCCCCCTTTCATTCTAGTTTTGGGTTATTCTGTGTTTTGTTTTGTTTTGTTTATCATTTTTGCTTACAGAAAAATACTTTCAGCAACATGCAGCGTTTTGATCCATACACATGGTTTCAACCCATAGAAAAAAGCTAGTCACTCTCTGTATAAGCCCAGAGGTCACTAAAGGTCAATGACTATTAGTAACCTACCTCTGTCTAAAAGTCTGTGATTGCCTTTTTACAGTTAGAATATTTCTGATCAGTGAATCTCTGCTTAATTCCCTTTGATGCTATCATATATCAAATACCTAAAATAACCTAATAACTCCTCTACTTGGCCCCCAGGGATTCCATAAAGGAACCAATTTCAGATTTTTAAAAATGCATTTAAAACTTAAGTAATAGAGTATAAGCATAAAAATATTGGGAAGGCATAGTAAAATAAAGGATATACCAAGTATTTAAATTTTGCTCTTAGAAAAGAGAAAGACATTTTATTTTATTTTTAGATGGCTTACACTTGAAGCTATTCTAAACTTTGATGAGTAAATTGATAGTTTATTCCTTTTATAAACTCTGCCAGTTAAGAGGGGAGATTGAGTTTTAAAATGAAAATGAAAATAATAATTTTATAAGAACTTGATGAACAAAGGGATTTTGTTTCACATGAATGAGTATGAGTATTTTAAGTTTTGTCAGCCACCTTGAGCCAGAGACAATTTTAAAAATGTAATATCTGGCTATTTTTTCTTACAAACTCAGTTTAAGTTCTGGTTAGGGATTTTATTTTAATAAAATACACAAGATACAGACTACAAATCACCAACTTGTTATTAACACTAGCTAGTGAATTAAATCAAAGACTTAAGTTGCTTTAGGTAATCAGGTTCCAAGGAGTGAGTTACATCATTTTTTAAAGCACAATTTGGGCTTTAGATTATAAACATGACTCAACAGAAAAATAAGGGGGGAAATATGAATTCTCATTCTGGAGAGTTGGTAATAGCTTGGTTTGTTCAATTTAAGAGAAATGTGGTAAAGCCACATTTGTATCAAATAGAAGAAAACTTCATTTTCAAATAGTTTAAATGATTATCAAAGGCTGGGGTAAAAACCCTCTTGCCATAAATATTGTTGGTCAATAACATCAGGTAGAAAAGCCAAACCTTTTGAATGCTTGGAATTTAGGACTCAAAAGCAATACCTCAAGTAAATATTGATCAGATGATAATTCTGTGTTCTCCCAACCTACTCCTCTCTTAGGAGGTGGACAGGCAAAGGAGAAAGTAAACAAAACCTACTCTATTACCATGCATTCACCCCACAAAAATCACTTCCAACCTCTGTGAGGTGCTCTAAAATTTCAGAAAGTAGAAACCTATATTCTAGTTTAGAGCTAAAGTCCTGTTTATTGAAGGAAAAATGAAACTGGCTCCTTTTTGTGGTTGCCTCACATGTATCTGTTTTCTGTTTTTTTAGTGATATATCAAATTTCAAAGTGGGAGTTCCAGAAATTCTATCTTTATATGAAGGACTTGGATATTCAATTAAGTTTCAAGCAGAGAGCTAAGGAACTTGTCTTGAACATGTATTTGTAAAGCAAACCCAAAGTTTGTATATTTATTTGGAATAGCTTTGTGGAGGGTAGAGGGGTGAATGAAGCAACTCTTGGAGCTGTCTCCGTTAAAGGACATAAATTATGAAAATGCTGGAATTTCTATAAATCAACAACTTGTTTATCCAGCCTTACCAGGGAGTGAACTGTGGCCCATAATTAAATTTTCCAGATAACTAAAGCTGATCATTTGAAGCACTAAAACTTTTTATGTTAACCTTTTTTTTTTTTTTGAGACAGAGTTTCGCTCTTATCACCCAGGCTGGAGTGCAATGGCGCAATCTCAGCTCACTGCAGCCTCTGCCTTCCAGGTTCAGGTGATTCTCCTGCCTCAGCCTCCCAAGTAGCTGGCACTACAGGCACCTGCCACCGTGCCCAGCTAATTTCTATATTTTTAGTAGCGACAGGGTTTCACCATGTTGGCCAGGCTGGTCTTGAACTCCTGACCTCAGGTGATCCACCCACCTCAGCCTCCCAAAGTGTTGGGATTACCGGCGTGAGCAACCATGCCTAGCCAGTGTTATCCATTTTAATGGAAGTTTTCATTGAAGGTTATCAATACTTCTCTGACTTCTTAAACAATATAGCAAAAACTAATTAACTTTGTGATAATAACTAAGCTTCTCAGGATGAAATCTATAACTCAACTGCACCTAGATACTAATAAGAATACTTGTTCAGTAGGCAAAGAACAGTAAACATTTGCTGTTTGTTTTACCAAATACCTGTTACATACCAGCACTGATACTAGTACAAGGGTGCTAAGCAATCCAATAGCAAAGACAGGAAGTAGGGTCATCAGTAATCTGTCCTATGCATAGAATGCTATAGTAGAATGGAGAAGCACCTTCATCCACTTTTAAACAACCCTGCACTAAAAGCACAAATCACTAAGCTATTACAGTCTTTATTCCTAAATTTTATAGTTCTTCTGTCTCCTATTTCAACACTGTTGTCACTTCTCATTATTACTAATTTCTTAACAGCAAAACACCATGTCTCTACTTCTTTTTGTGTTTCGATGCCTAATAAAATCCTGGCAATTTTGTTGAATTATTTTACTTGAATAAGTGTTAATGTTTTCAATTGCCCTGTTCCCTCAATTTCCTGAGTATACTACAAAACTGCTGCTAATGATGTATTAAATAGTGAAACTTACTAGAATTGCAATCCTATTTTACATATAATTATAGGCCATTTAGAATCTGGGTAAGATTCCAACAATGTTATTTCCTATAGAATAAGTCACATGTGCTTATAAACTTAAAAAAATTCTTTTTGATACATGGATGTTGGGTAAACTACAAATCTAACATTAAAATATTTTACGTATAGGCAAAGGTAAACATTAAACAGAATATAACTGCTTTAAGATCAGATTAGGCCACATGCTAATAAGCTTATTTCAATAATTTAGTTTTTAGGATTAAAAACTAAGTGAATTTTAGTGTATACAGTAGGAGATTCTGGCCACAGCTTGCTGCCTAGCTTCCTTTTACTTATTATACAATTAGCATTATGTATATAATGGGCATTTCACCTTAAGCCTGAGATGCTCAGAAACAACTCTGAGAATACTCCAAAGACTATCTCTAGGGCATACAGGGTAGACAGCAAAGCCTCCTGAAGCTTCATTCTGTTATCACTGAGGTCCAGGTCTGTTCTGCCCATGCACAGTGAATCAATCACTGTGACATGGGTTTTGCAAAAGAAAAAAGATTTATTGGCAAAGCTGCCAGGCAAGGAGGCAGGAGAACAGCTCTCACATCCACTTCCCCTAAAATAAGGCTTAGGGATATTTCTGGGTTAGGGAAATGGGGTGGCCTAAGGTGTGGGGAAAGGTGATTGGCAATGGGGAAAATGAAGTAACAGGTTCATTCTGTGCAAGCATAGTCAGGATTCATAGCATTTTGTAGTATATATGTATAGAAAATTGTGTTAGCACAACCTGAGGGTAAAGTTTTTGGCCCTCCAAGGTCAAAAGGCCACTTGTTGCGCACTTGCACAGGCCCAGCTCAAGAGTTGGTGGTCTCAACCAGTTTGAATTGGACAGGAGCTGGCCCAAGTTTCTGAAAAGCAACAGAAGTGTTGTTTTAGTGAACTATGAATGTTATCTATGAAGTAGCCAGTAAAGGTTAAGTTTTGCGTTCAGCAGCATGGCTTTCAGCTTTATGGAAAAAGGAAAATAAAAATAAAATAACAAAAAGCAAGTGACCAAAAGCAAGCAGGGCAGGCAGACCAGATCAAATTAACCTCTTGGTTTCAATTCTAGGACAATACTTTTGCAAATAAATATGAAATTTGCCACTGGGCCATTCTTTTCCTGAGTCTCTCACAGGCACTCAGTCTCTCAAAGGCAAGGTACTTCACTTCTAGAAGCTTCCATTTCTTCATTTCTAACATAATTAAATTTGATCCTACAATTTCTAAGACCCCTTGGTTTCTCCAATATTCTGTGATTATAAAGGGAGATGAAAGACCCCAGAGTCTTGAGTTGAGAAGGTCTTAGTTTGTTACATCCCAAGCAGTGTTGTGAAGTCCCAGAAAAGGACTATGTTATTTGTCCCCAAATGAATCTTCCATTCAGTGGCTAACCATGTAGTAGTGCATGGGAATATAGAGTATGAGACCAATTCAGGTGGTGGAATTGAAAAACATGTTGCCACATTCATCCCCAAGGAGTAGAATATAACCATTATTCATAATTTACAGGGTCTAAGTATTCTGTTTTTTCTAATTGGGAAAAAAAATGTATGGTTTTAAGTGTCTAAAAAGAATAAAAGTTAAGATATTCATCAACACACATCAACAGATATCAACTGAAAACCATCACCACTGAGTTGTACAAGAAAATGTTAAGATTTCCATGAACACCAACATCATACCACCCAGAACTTCATTATACAGCACAAATGTACACCCATGACCAAATTTTACAATTAGAATGAGTTTATAAGGAACATATGGCTTCCTAGTTCATTTCAATAAAGTCATATGTTCAAAATTAACACTTTATAAGAAATAAAATTGTCGGGCACGGTGGCTCACGCCTATAATCCCAGCACTTTGGGAGGCCGAGGTGGGCGGATCACGAGGTCAGGAGATCAAGACCATCCTGACTAACACGGTGAAACCCCGTCTCTATGAAAAATACAAAAAATTAGCTGGGCATGGTGGCGGGCACCTATAGTCCCAGCTACTTGGGAAGCTGAGGCAGGAGAATGGCATGAACCCCAGAGGCGGAGCTTGCAGTGAGTGGAGATCGTGCCACTGCACTCCAGCCTGGGCGACAGAGCGAGACTCCGTCTCAAAAAAAAAAAGAAAACATAATTCTTGGTTTCAATACCAATAGCATATAATAAATGTACAAGTCAAAGAAAATCCAAAATTTGTTCAAAGTGACAAATATATCACCTCCCTCACAAATAATCATGGAAGCGATACTCAAGAGAACACAATAACTTTGTAGAAAAATAAAATCTTTGACGTTCTAACAGGCACCTGAGGAAGAAATTAAACAGTAGCAGGTAATAGCTGTATGCAAATAAGTTTAAGCAGCTCAACACCATTTATACTTTAGAAAAAGGGTATCATTGGTTGTATTAATCATTTTAAAAGAAGAATAATATTCAATTTTCTGCAACTTTTACTCAGAAAAGATTTTAGACGTTCAATCACTTGATGTAGCAGGAGGGAGTAAGGCGGGCATTGAAAGTAACTTGATACCTTCAAGTTTCAGTCATTTCAGGAAGATTGCTGAACCTTTTATTTGACGGCTGCCAGACTCCTTCACAGTCTGTGACAGCCAAAGTGAGGAAAAACGATAAAGATGGAAACCTGGCACGACTGAGATTGCAGACTTCTTGTTTATGTAATGAATAGGACCACCACCTCTATTTTCAATCATGCGTATCACTCCAAGTCCTAGCTAAGCAAGACCAGGGTTATCTTTCCTTCAAATTCAGAGGGATTTCAGATAAAAGAATTACAGTCCTCCTTTGCTAGGCCCTTGTGGGGAAAGTGTCATATTGGAACACACAATTGGGGATGAGAGGAGAAACTGGTGATTTCACATAAAGAAATCCAACAAAGTTTGGACCATGCTATATTATCAGGGAAATAGGGCACCTTAGGTATGTACACTCAGTGTAACCTTTTGCAAAAATTAAAATAATTATTATAAAACTTGAATGCATAAAGAAATCATGATAGTATGTTGGGTAAAGAAAGCAACCATACTGTTATAACAATATTGTAAAATATGTATTTGTATGTAACGGATGGAAAGACACAGAAAAATGAAAATAATTTTTATTTTTTGGAGAATGGGATTATGGTAATTTTCTTTGATTACATTAATGCTTCTAAAATATTCTTTGTACAATCATTTTTTTAAGTCATGCTGAAACATTCAATATGAGATTTCATAAGGTTTAGTTCTTCCCTGCTTCAATTATTTAAAATGAGGCTTCCACTACTTTCCTTTTAGATTTGAGAACTAATGTGTTAATATTGAATGTTTATTAAATGATAAAAAATATTACTATGCAGAATGAAATCTCAAAGCCAAAATTTGGAAGTAACCTGGATTCAGCCTAAGGATGTTTTATTTTTAAATAATACCATGCAGAATTGATTCATATCAGGAAAACTGTAGTTCATATGGACACCTATTCCAGCAATGTCATTTAGGAAATTCCTGAATACAGGGTAATTTGTGTAGTGTGATCAGATCTCGTGGATATCATGTGATGCCTGAAGACAATGCTATCTTTCAGACTCTAGGTTGCCACAACAATAAATTGAGAGCAGGAAATTCCAGTGGATAAACTGGCCATTCTGTTAGTTACTGTTTGAATATACATACATCACTATTACATTTCTCTTCTGGAGTAAAGTGAGTTGCCCTCAGGAACACAATGGAAACAACACCAAAATGAGGCCTTAACTGGGTAGAAACTTCCTAGGATGGCCTCTGCCAGGCAACAAATAAAATTGTATTGGGTAGAGCTATTTTCATGTAAGTGAAAATACAGTCACTCTTCCGTCTTGCTCAACAGCCTTAACCACAGGCACTGGAGTGTGTTGAAAGTCAACACAAAGAAACTCCTAAATCAATTCAGGAAATGAAGTAAGAGATACACATCTTAGGAAATCAATCAGAGCTTCTGGAATTGAAAAACTCAATTAAAATTTTCAAAATACAGTTGAAAGTTTTATTAATCGACTGTGCCAAGCAGAAGAAAAAATTTCAGAGCTTAAAGACCAGTCTTTTAAAATAACCAAATCTGACAAAAAAATTTAAAAAAAAACAAGAATTAAGAAAAATGAACAAAATCTTTGAGAAATACAGGATTATGTAAAGTGACCAAACCTATAAATTACTGGCATTCTTGAGAGAGGAGAAAAAGTATATAACACAGAAAACATATTTGAAGGAATAATTCAAAAAGTGTCCCTAGTCTTATTATCTTGTTAGAGACGTAGACAACCAGATTCAAGAAATCCAGAGAACACCTGCGAGATACTATACAAAATGAACATCACGAAAGCACATACTCACCAGACTTTCCAAGGTCAGTGCTAAAGAAAAAATCTTAAAAATCTTAAAAGCGGATAGAGAAAAAAGCCAGATCTTGTAAAAAGGGAACACCTTCAGAATATAGCAGACTTCTCAGCAGAAATTTATAAGCCAGGAGAGATTGGGGGCCTATTTTCAGAATTCTAAAAGAAACGAAATTCCAACCAAGAATTTCATATTACACCAAACTAAACTTCATAAGCAAAGGAGAAATAAAATATTTTCTAGACAAGCAAGCACTAAGGGAATTCATTGCCACTAGACCCATCTCGTAAGAGATCTTTAAGGGAATTCTAAAAGAGAAAACAAAAGAAGGATACCTTCTACCACAGAAACACCCTTGAGTATATAGACCACAGATACTATAAACCAACGACACAGTAGAAACTACAAAGCAGCCAGCTAACAACTTCACGATAGCACCAAAGCCTCACATATTAATTATAACCTTGAATACAAACAGTCTAAATGCTCCATTGAAAAGGCACAGAGTTTCAAGTTGGATAAAAGAACAAGATCAGTCCATCTGCTGTCTTCAAGAGACCCTTTTTTTTTTTTTTTTTTTTGAGACAGAGTCTCGCTGTGTCGCCCAGGCTGGAGTGCAGTGGCCAGATCTCAGCTCACTGCAAGCTCCGCCCCCCGGGTTTATGCCATTCTCCTGCCTCAGCCTCCTGAGTAGCTGGGACTACAGGCACCCGCCACCTCGCCCGGCTAGTTGTTTTGTATTTTTTTAGTAGAGACGGGGTTTCACCGTGTTAGCCAGGATGCAAGAGACCCTTTTTATGTGTAACAACACCCACCCGTAGGCTCACATTAAAGGACTGGAGAAAGTTCTATCACACAAAAGGAAAACAAAAAAGAGCAGGAGTCACTATTCTTATACCAGATAAAACAGACTTTAAACCAACAACAGTCAAAAAAAGACAAAGGGTATTACATAATGATAAAGGGTTCAATTCAACAAGGAGACTTAACTATCCTAAATATAAATGCACACAACATTGGAGCACCCAGATTCATAAAACAACTACTTTTAGACATACCAAAAGAAATAGCCATACAATAATGGGGCGGGGGAACTTCAACACCCTACTGACAATCTAAGGCAGATCATCCAGGCAGAACCCAACAAAAAAACTCAGGACATGATTCAGACACTTAACCAATAGGACATAAGAGATACCTACAAAATACTTCACCCATCCACCACAGAATATACATTGCTATCATCTGCACACAGAAGATACTCTAATATCAACCACAAGCTCGGCCATAAAGCAAGTTTTGATAAATTCAAAAAAACCAAACTCTTACCAACCATATTCTTGAAATAGAAATAGGTGTCAATACCAAAAAGATTTCCCAAGACCACACAATTGAATGAAAATCAAACAAATTGTCCCTGCATGACTTTGGGGTAAGCAATGAAATTAAGGCAGAAAGGAAAAAAATATTTAAAAGAAATGAAAACAGAACCACAACATACCAAAATTTTTGGGATGCAGCAAAAACCACATTAAGACAAAAGTTTATAGCATTAATGCTTACCTCAAAAAGTTAGAAAGCTCTCAGCCAGACACAGGGGCTCAAACATGTAATCCCAGTACTTTGGGAGGTTGAGGTGAGCAAATCACTTGAGCTCAAGAGTTTGAAACCCACCTGGGCAACATGATGAAATTCCATCTCTACTAAAAATACAAAAAATCGCCAGGCATGGTGGTGCACACCTGTAATCACAGCTACATCTAACCCAGGAGGTGCAAGATCTCTACAAGGAAAACTACAAAACACTGTGGAAAGAAATCATAGGTGACACAAACAAATGGAAAAACATCCTATGCTCATGGGGTGGAAGAATCAATACTGTTAAACTTGCCATACTACCCAAAGCAATTTACAGATTCCATGCTATTTCTATCCAATTACCAATGTAATTTTTCACAGAATTAGGAAAAACTATTCTAAAATTCACATAAAACCAAAAAAGCCCAAATAGCAAAAAAAAAAAAAAAAAAAAAAATCCTAAGCAAAAAGAACAAAGCTGGAGACATCACATTACCCAACTTGAAACTATACTATAAGGCTACAGTAAGCCAAACAGCATGATACTGGTACAAGAACAGACACAAAGACTGATGGAACAGAATAGAGAACTCAGAAATAAAGTCACACACCTACAACTATGTGATCTCCAAAAAAGTCAACAAAAACAAGCAATGGGGAAAGGACCCCCTACTCAATAAATTGTACTGGGATAGCTGGCCAGCCATCTGCCGAAGATTGGAACTGGACCCTTTCCTTTCATCATATACAAAAATTAACTCAAAATGGATTAGATATTTAAATGTAAGACTTCATACTATAAGAATCCCAGAAGAAAACCTAGAAAACACCATTGTGTACATTGGCATAGAGAAATAATCTGTGACTAAGTCCTCAAAAGCAAATGCAACAAAAACAAAAATTGACAAGTGGGACCTAATTAAGAGCTTCTGCACAGTAAGATAAAACATCAACATAGTCAATAAACAATCTACAGAATAGGAGAAAATATTCACAAACAATGCATCCAACAAAGGTCTTATATCCAGAATCTAAAAGGAACCTAAAGAACTGAACAAACAAATAATAAATAGTCCCATTAAAAAGTGGGCAAGGATTTTGCTGGCAAGATGGCCAAATAGGAACAGCCCAGTCTGCAGCTTCTAGCAAGATTGACCCAGAAGGCAGGTGATTTCTGTATTTCCAACTGAGGTACTTGGTTCATCTCATTGGCACTGGTTGGACAGTAAGTGCAGCCCAAGGAGGGCGAGGCAAAGCAGGGGTTGGGGGAACTCCCTCTCCCACTCAAGGGAAGCCATTAGGGACTCTACCGTGTACTCCAGCCCAGATACTGCGCTTTTCTCATGGTCTTTGCAACCTGTAAACCAGGAGATTCCCTCCAGTGCCTACACCACCAGGGCCCTGGGTTTCCAGCACAAAACTGGGCGGCTGTTTGGACAGACACCAAGCTAGCCACAGGAGTTTTCTTTCATACCCCAGTGGCACCTCGAACACCAGTGAGACAGAACAATTTACTCCCCTGGAAAGGGGGCTGAAGCCACGGAGCCAAGTGGTCTGGCTCCGGAGGTCCCGCCCCTACGGAGCCCAGCAAGTTAAGATCCACTGGCTTGAAATTCTTGTACCAGCACAGCAGTCTGGGACCCTCAAGCTTGGTGCCGGGAGGGGCGTCCACCATTGCTGAGACTTGAGTAGGCAGTTTTATCCTCACAGTGTAAACAAAGCCTCTGGGAAGTTCCAACTGGGTGGAGCCCACTGCAGCTCAGCAAGACTGCCACTGCCTCTCTAGATTCCTTCCTCTATGGGCAGGGCATTTCTGAAAAAAAGGCACCAGCCTCAGTCAGGGACTTATAGATAAAACCCTCACCTACCTGGGACAGAGCACCTGGGGGAAGGGGCGGTTGTGGGCACAGCTTCAGCGGACGTAAACGTCCATACCTGGCAGCTCTGAAGAGAGCAGCGGATCTCCCAGCACAGCATTAGAGCTCTGATAAGGGACAGACTGCCTCCTCAAGTGGGTCCCTGACCCCTGTGCATCCTGACTTGAGAGGCACCTCCCAGCAGGGGCCAACAGACACCTCCTACAGATGTGTCTTCCTTTTCTCAGCACCACATTCTTCCTTCTTCTCAGCACCACATTGCACTTATTCTAAAATTAACCACATATTGGAAGTAAAACACTCCTCAGCAAATGCAAAAGAATGGTAATCATAACAAACAGTCTCTCCGACCACAGTGCAATCAAATCAGAACTCAGGATTAAGAAACTCACCAGAGCCGGCTGGCATCTGGTAGGTGCCCCTCTGGGACAAAGCTTCCAGTGGAAGGAACAGGCAGCAATCTTTACTGTTGTGCGGCCTCTGCCAGTGATACCCAGGCAAACGGGGTCTGGGGCGGACCTCCAGCAAACTCCAGCAGACCTGCAGCAGAGGGGCCTGATTGTTAGAAGGAAAACTAACAAACAGAAAGGAATAATATCAACATCAACACAAAGGATGTCCACTCAGAGACCCCATCCAAAGGTCACCAACTTCAAAGGCCAAAGGTAGATAAATTCATGAAGATGAGGAGAAACCAGTGCAAAAAGACTGAAAATTCCAAAAACCAGAACACCTCTTCTCTGCCAAAGAATCACAGCTCCTTGCCAGCAAGGGAACAAAACTGGACGGAGAATAAGTTTGATAAACTGACAGAAGTGGGCTTCAGAAGGTGGGTAATAACAAACTCCTGTGAGCTAAAGGAGTATGTTCTGATCCAATGCAAGCAAGCTAAGAACCTTGAAAAAAGGTTAGATGAATTGCTAACTAGAATAACCAGTTTAGAGAAGAATATAAATGACCTGATGGAGCTGAAAAACACACCACGAGAACTTCGTGAAACATACACAAGTATCAATAGCCGAATCGATCAAGCGGAAGAAAGGATATCAGAGACTGAAGATCAACTCAATGAAATAAAGCAAGAAGACAAGATTAGAGAAAAAAGAGTGAAAAGAAACAAAGCCTCCAACAAATATGGGACTATGTGAAAAGACCAAACATTTGACTGGTGTACCTGAAAGTGACAGAGAGAATGGAACCAAGTTGGAAAACACTCTTCAGGATATTATCCAGGAGAACATCCCCAACCTAGCAAGGCAGGCCAACATTCAAATTCAGGAAATACAGAGAACGCCACAAAGATATTCCTCAAGAATAGCAACCCCAAGACACATAATTCGCAGATCACCAAGGTTGAAATGAAGGAAAAGATGTTAAGGGCAGCCAGAGAGAAAGGTCAGGTTACTCACAAAGGGAAGCCCACCAGACTAACAGCGAATCTCTCGGCAGAAACCCTACTAGCCAGAAGAGATTGACGGCCAATATTCAACATTTTTAAAGAAAAGAATTTTCAACCCAGAATTTCATATCCTGCCAAACTAAGCTTCATAAGTGAAGGAGAAATAAAATCCTTTACAGACAAGGAAATGCCGAGAGATTTTGTCACCATCAGGCCTGCCCCACAAGAGCTCCTGAAGGAAGCACTAAACATGGAAAGGAATAACCGGTACCAGCCACTGCAGAAACATGCCAGATTGTAAAGACCATCAATGCTATGAAGAAACTACATCAATTAATGGGCAAAACAACCAGATAGAATCATAATGGCAGGATCAAATTCACACATAACAATATTAACATTAAATGTAAATGGACTAAATACCCCAATTAAAAGACACAGACTGTCAAATTGGATAAAGAGTCAAGACCTATCAGTGTGCTATATTTAGGAGACCCATCTCTTGTGCAAAGACACACATAGGCTCAAAATAAAGGGATGGAGGAATATTTACCAAGCAAATGGAAAGCAAAAAAAAAGCAGGGGTTGCAATCCTAGTCTCTCATAAAACAGACTTTAAACCAACAAAGATCAAGAGAGACAAAAAAGGGCATTACTTAATAGTAAAGGGATCAGTGCAACAAGAAGAGCTAACTATCCTAAATACATATGCACCCAATACAGGAGGACCCAGATTCATAAAGCAAGTTCTTAGAGACCTACAAAAAGACTTAGAGTCCCACAAAATAATAGTGGGAGACTTTAACACCCCACTGTCAATATTAGATCAACAAGTCAAAAAATTAACAAGGATATCCAGGACTTGAACTCAGCTCTGGACCAAGCAGACCTAATAGACATCTACAGAACCCTCCACCCCAAATCAACAGAATATACATTCTTCCTTCTTCTCAGCACCACATCGTACTTATTCTAAAATTGACCACATAATTGGAATTAAAACACTCCTCATCAAATGCAAAAGAATGGTAATCATAACAAACAGTCTCTCAGATCACAGTGCAATCAAATCGGAACTCAGGATTAAGAAACTCACTCAAAACTGCACAACTACATGGAAACTGCACAACTACATGGAAACAGGAACAACCTGCTCCTGAATGACTACTGGGTAAATAAAGAAATGAAGGCAGCAATAAAGATGTTCTTTGAAACCAATAAGAACAAAGACACAACGTACCAGAATCTCTGGGACAGATTTAAAGCAGTGTGTAGAGGGAAATGTATAGCACTAAATGCCCACAAGAGAAAGCAGGAAAGATCTAAAATCGACACCCTAACATCACAATTGAAAGAACTAGAGAAGCAAGAGCAAACACATTCAAAACCTAGCAGAAGGCAAGAAATAACTAAGATCAGAGCAGAACTGAAAAAGAGACATGAAAACCCTTCAAAAAATCCATGATTCTAAGAGCTGATTTTTTGAAAAGATCAACAAAATAGATAGACCACTAGCCAGACTAAAAGAAAAAAAAGAGAAGAATCAAATAGATGCAATAAAAAATGGTAAAGAGGATATCACCACTGATCCCACAGAAATACAAGCTATCCACAGAAAATACTATAAACATCTCTACACAAATCAACTAGAAAATCTAGAAGAAATGGATAAATTATTGGACACATACATCCTCTCAAGACTAAACCAGGAAGAAGTTGAATCCCTAAATAGAGCAATAACAAGTTCTGAAGTTGAGGCAGCAATTAATAGCCTACCAGCCAAAAAAGTCCAGGACCAGATGGATTCACAGCCGAATTCTACCAGAGGTACAAAGAGGAGCTGGTACCATTTCTCCTGAAACTATTCCAAACAATAGAAAAAGAGGGAATCCTCCCTAACTCATTTTATGAGGTCAGCATCATCCTGATACCAAAATGTGACAGTGACACAACAAAAAAAGAAAATTTCAGGCCATTATCCCTGATGAACATTGATGCAAAAATCCTCAATAAAATACTGGCAAACAGAATCCAGCAGCACATCAAAAAGCTTATCCACCACGATCAAGTCAGCTTCATCCTTGGGATGCAAGCCTGGTTCAACATACGCAAATCAATAAACATAATCCATCACATAAACAGAACCAACGACAAAAACCACATGATTATCTCAATAGATGCAGAAAAGGCCTTCGACAAAATTCAACAGCCCTTCATGCAAAAAACTCTCAATAAACTAGGCATTGATGGAACGTATCTCAAAATAATAAGAGCTATTTATGACAAACCCACAGCTAATATCATACTGAATGGGCAAAAATTGGAAGCATTCCCTTGGAAAACCAGCACAAGATAAGGATGCCCTCTCTCACCACTCCTATTCAACATAGTATTGGAAGTTCTGTCCATGGCAACCAGGCAAGAGAAACAAATAAAGGGTATTCAATTAGGAAACGAGGAAATCAAATTTTCTCTGTTTGTAGATGACATGACTGTATATTTAGAAAACACCATCATCTCAGCCCAAAATCTCCTCAAGTTAATAAGCAACTTCAGCAAAGTCTCAGGATACAAAATCAACGTGCAAAAATTACAAGCATTTCTATATACCAATAACAGACAAACAGAGAGCCAAATCATGAGTGAACTCCTATTCACAATTGCTACAAAGGGAATAAAATACCTAAGAATCCAACTTAAAAGGGGTGTGAAGGACCTCTTCAAGGAGAACTACAAACCACTGCTCAGTGAAATAAAAGATGACACAAACAAATGGAAAAACTTTCCATGCTTATGGATAGGAAGAATCAATATCATAAAAATGCCCATACTGCCCAAAGTAATTTATAGATTCAGTGCTATCCCCATCAAGCTACCATTTACTTTCTTCACATAATTGGAATAAAATGACTTTAAATTTCACATGGAACCTAAAAAGAGCCCACATAGCCAAGACAATTCTAAGCAAAAAGAACAAATCTGGAGGCGTCACACTACCTGACTTCAAACTATACTACAAGGCTACAGTAACCAAAACCGCATGGCATTGGTACCAAAACAGATATATAGACCAACGGAACAGAACAGAGGCCTAAGAAATAATGCCACGCATCTACAACCATCTGATCTTTGACAAATCTGATAAAACAAGCAATGGGGAAAGGAGTCCCTATTTAATAAATGGTGTTGGGAAAACTGGCTAGCTATATGCAGAAAGCTGAAACTGGATCCCTTCCTTACACCTTATATAAAAATTAACTCAAGATGGATTAAAGACTTAAACGTAAGACCTAAAACCATAGGCAATATCATTCAGGACATAGGCATGGAAGACTTCATGACTAAAACACCAAAAGCAATGGCAACGAAAGCCAAAATTGATAAATGGGATCTGATTAAAGAGCTTTTGCACAGCAAAAGAAACTGTCAGCAGAGTGAACAGGCAACCTACAGAATGGGAGATTTTTGCAATCTATCCGTCTGACAAAGGGCTAATATCCAGAATCCATAAGGAACTTAAACAAATTTACAAGAAGAAAACAGCCCCATGAAAAAGTGGGCAAAAGATAAGAACAGACACTTCTCAAAAGAAGACATTTATGCAGCCAACAAACATATGAAAAAAAGCTCATCATCACTGGTCATTAGAGAAATGCAAATCAAAACTACAATGAGATACCATCTCACACCAGTTAGAATAGTGATCATCAAAAAGTCAAGAAACAACAGATGCTGGAGAGGATGTGGAGAAATAGGAACACTTTTACACTGTTGTTGGGAGTGTAAATTAGTTCGACCATTATGGAAGACAATGTGGCAATTCCTCAAGGATCTAGAACTAGAAATGCCATTTGACCCAGCAATCCCATTACTGGGTCTATACCCAAAGGATTCTAAATCATTCTACTATAAAGACACATGCATACGTATGTTTATTGCAGCACTGTTCACAATAGCAAAGACTTGGAACCAACTCAAATGCCCATCAATGATTGACTGGATAAAGAAAATGTGGCACATATACGCCATGGAATACTATGCAGCCATAAAAAAGATGAGTTCATGTTCTTTGCAGGGACATGGATGAAGCTGGAAACCATCATTCTCAGCAAACTAACACAAGAACAGAAAAACCAAACACCACATGTTCTCACTCATAAGTGGGAGGTGAACAATGAGAACACATGGACACAGGGAGGGGAACATCACACACCAGGGCCTGTCAGGGGAGTGGGGCTATGGGAGACATAGCATTAGGAGAAATACCTAACGTAGATGATGGGTTGATGGGTGCAGCAAACTACCATGACATGTGTATACCTATGTAGCAAACCTACATGTTCTGCACATGTATCCCAGAACTTAAAGTATAATACTAAAAAAAAAAAAAGAAAAGTGGGCAAATGATATGAACAGGCACTTTTCAAACAAAGATATGCAAGTGTCCGACAAACATATGCAAAAATGCTTAGCATCACTCATTGCCAGAGAAATGCAAATGAAAACTACAATGAGATATCATCTTACTCCAGTCAGGATGACTATTATTAAAAAGTCAAAAAACAACAGATGCTGATGGGCTGCAGAGAAAAGGAATGCTTATACATTGTTGGTGGGAATGTAAATTAGTTCAGGCACTGTCAAAAGTAGTTGGAGATTTCTCAAAGAACTTAAAACAGAACTACCATTCAACCCAGCAGTCCCATTATACTCAAAAGAAAAATAAATTATTCTACCAAAAAGACACATGTACTCATATATTCATTGCAGCACTATTCACAATAGCAAAGACATGGAATCAACGTAGATCCCCACCAACGGCAGACTGGATAAAGAAAATGTCATACATATACACCGTGGAATTCTACATGTTCATAAATAAAGGACGAACTCATTTCCTTTGCAGCAACATGAATGCAGATGGAGGCCATTATCCTAAGTAAATAATACAGGAGCAGAAAACCAAATACCACATGTTCTCACTATAAGTGGGAGCTAAATATTGGGTACTCATGGACATAAAGGTGTCAACAGTAGACACTGCATACTATAAGAGAAGGGAAGGGAGGGGAGCAAGTGTTGAAAAACTATCGTGTTCTATGCGCACTACGTGGGTGACAGGATCATTCGTACCCCAAACCTCAACATCATGAAATATACTCATGCACCAAACCTGCACATGTACCTCCTGAATCTAAAATAAAAGTTGAAACTATTTTTTAAAAAGTACGTACCAAGTGAGAAATAAATTATTCAAATAAATGAATAAAATACTTAGTGAAAAATAAATAAAATGAGCATCAGCAACAGCCTTGAAACAGAAAATAAAGTTTTTTTAAAAATGGGCAAACTACATTCAGAGAAAGAGGTAATACTGAAGTTTCACAATGGGAGCGGGGCTGTAAGAGGACAGTTCATCCCCTATATCTTAGTGATGGCAGAGGTTTAAGAGCTCCTAGTGTTAACAGCGAGGCTAAGGTCTTCATTTAACACAAGCGGAGGAGCTTGTCTCCTTGCTAATATTGGCCAATACTGGTCAATTGCCACTTCAAAAGGGAAGTGGCTGCTTTGCCAGATCAGGCATGGGTTAAGGCCAAGGTTAGGACATATCCACAGGCTGTACCAGAAACAGACAGGACAGAGGAACCCAGCTTCTTTAGCAGCATACTTGGACATTCTGATTACCACCTTTCTTCTGGGCAGAGAGCGGAAACCAGGCTAAGGCAGCCACACATGCTGCCAGTTACCCCCAAAGCCTCTTAGAAATAGAGAGTCTTTAAGGTTCTCAGTATATGTGAAAATGAAAGCTGGGTGTTGTGGCTCATGCCTGTAATCCCAATACTTTGGGAGGCCAAGGCAGGAAGATTGCTTGAGCCCAGGAGTTTGAAGTTCAAGACCAGTCTGGGCAAGAGAGCAGATCCCGTCTACAAATACTTAGGAAGCTGAGGCAGGAGGATTCCTTTGAGCCCAGGAGTTTGAGGCCACAGTGAACTATGATCATGCTACCACACTCCAGCCTGGGTGACAAAGCAAGACCTGTCTCAGAAATAAATAAGAAAAAAATGAATTTTGGTACATTTTTAATATTTTGGTAATTTTTAGTATTTACATTTAACAAGTTGCTGCTTTTAAAACAAAGACACACAAAAGGTAAGGTAATTACAGGATTTATGAAACTATTAAATCATAGTGCCCTGTGGTTGCTATGGTTGAGATAATGGGACAAGTTTAAAGTGGTGTTGCCTTCTTTCAGTCCTCTGGGTGTAACTCCGGACATAATATTCATGTTTATACTTGAGACTCTTCATTACTGAAAAGTGAAGTCACATAGTCCCCTTGGTCCCTCTGTGAAGGGTACTATTTACTTCCCAAATGTTCCTAATTGAAAATCATTCCTTAATAATAAGCCTAGCACACTACCTGCTCCAACATACCGTGATGTTATAAAGGAGGCAAAAAGACAATTTGCAAGGAACCAAAAGGATTTTAGGATGTAAGTTGATGCTATACTATTGTTAAATATAATACTTTTTTATAGCTGGAAACAGAGAAATCATCTAAACTAAGTTCCTTATGTTAATCATGAGAGTCATGTCTGAGCATCTTACAGACTCAGAGATTCTTTTCAGGTAAGTGTCAAGGGTGTATGTTGTAACCATGGAACCATGGCAAGTGAGAGGGACAGAAGAAAGGAAAGAAGCTTTGCTTGGTGTGACTGGAGGGGTGCACCTCAACAGGAAGAGGCAAGAGCTCCAGGGAATGGAGATTGGAGTATCGTCCATTTACAAAGATAAGCCCTGGAAGACCAGCAGAAAGGTTCCCTGCAGGAGAAGGAATTCCCTGGAGCTGGGGTGGCAGCTGGGCTGGTGTCAAGCAAGGAAATCAAGAAAGCAAAGTCCTTCCTGAAATGTTTTCTTGGGGGAACATTTTCAGTTATTTGTACTTAATTTAAATAATTGCTTGTGGTCAGTCATGGTAATCTTATGTGCTAGGAAGCTAGGAATGGGTTAATGAGAGAATATCCATCAATTTTTACAAGAACAAATTGGCAGGGTCCACTTCTTCTGTCCATGCTATCAAAGTTACTGCCTTGAGATGTCATTGCCTTTAGGGGGAGAAAAGATGATCCTCCCTTTTGGGTGCCTCCTGCTGTCCAAGGAGCACCTCCAAGAGAGGTAAATGGAGGACCACCAGTTATGTCCTATCCAGTGGGCAGATCTAAAAGCCTGCACCCCCGTTTTCCAAGGGTCCCCATTGCCTCTTTCCCGCCCACCCACCCACAGATGCATGTGTACGTCCACACACACATACCCTTTAGACTTCCTGCACTTAGTGGGAAAAACAGGGATGGACAGCTTTCCAGAGGGCCCCCATGGTAGCAGAAGGTGGAGTCCAGCTGTCCTCAGGCATGGTAGGTGATACCGTCAGCACATGTTTGTAAGAGGGAATGTGCTGAGGGATTCTTTACACTAAATAGTGCATAGGGAGGGAATGAATTGGTTTGTCGAGGGCTTTTATTAACACATGTATATCAGTAAATTGCTGATTTATTCTTTTCCAATTAGTAATGCCTGCATTATTTTAAAATTTAACTTCAAATTTTGACTTTATAGGGAAAAGCTCAGAATTAATGAAGAACTAAAACTTCTAAAATGGCGGCAGGAAAGAATTGACAAGGAGCTTGATAGGTTTGTCTCTTATTCAATTGGTAGTGCTTAAGATCATCTTTAATTGAAGAGATGTTACATAAAACCACAAAACTGCAAAAAAAGTTTTCTAGTTAACAGTTAATCTGGAGTAACATTTTAACTTTCTTTAATCACAAAATAATCTACTCTGATCATTTAATTAATCGCTAAACATTATCATCATCTACTTTTTCCTCTCCAGCCATAGGACTTAAGCTCAAGTCCTTTTCAAAATAAACCGATAAGCGTGCCCCATCCTATGAAAGTTGTAAACTAGAAAAACAACCGATTTAGCTGGTCTCTCTTGGGCTAGTTTTTTATTTCTCTTCTTCCCCTATGCATATAAACATTTTTCCTCAATGAAGGGACTCATTTGTTTATTTTATAAATTAAACCATAAGAAGAAAAACTATAAAGTATTGAGATTAACCTACTTCTTACAACACACCGGCAAGCACGTGCAGAATAAGAAGTATCAGACAAGTCCAGCCCTTCAAACAAGCCCCCTAGGGAGACGGTAACTTTGTGCCAGTCACACTTCATACTTCTAAATATGATTTTAGAACTTACAAAGCTAGTTTTCCAGTCACATGAGAAAATTAAACCCACTACTTTAGGATCTTATCTCACTTTTCACCAAAAACTTTATCACCTAGCTTTCTGCTTCACAACACCTGTTATAAGGTTCCATTCCGGGTGACTCTTACAAGTTTCCAAAGATCAAATCCACACAGGACAAGAGTTTTCACCACTGAGAATATGCAGAGGAATGTAGGACAATTTTCAGAGTAACTCACAAGAAGTATTCAAATATGTTTAATGCAATGGCACATTGTTGAAAAATACGCATTCAGATATATAAATCCCATGTGCTTGTTAAAGTTATAGGCACAGTGTATGAGCTTCCATTTGTAATCTTGAAAAGAGATATTCCTGAGAGGAAAGGCAATCAGAAAGAGGGAGGATTAGTAATGTTATAAAACTTCATGAATATACTAAAACCACTGAACTGTACACTTTAATGGTTCAATTTTATGGTATGTAACATATATCTGAATAAAACTGTTATTTTTTTTAAGAGGGGAGATTGTAAACTAGAAGAGTGACTTGGAAGAGGGAGTGATTTTAACTTAGTGAGATGAGACAGATTCTAAGGATACTGTGCAGTTCAAGGAGATTCTAAGAAGGTGTTACTGAGAATCGACACCTAAGAGCCAGATTTGAGACAAGCATGGAAGGAAAAATGTGAGGCCTAAAGAGCAATCAGTGAGGAGGAAACCCAGCTTGAGAAGACAAAACAAGCAGAGAGAGAATGAGTGAGGGGGCATGTGCCAGTCACAGAGCACGAATGCAAGAGAACCTCCGACTAAGTAATCCCACTCTGCCTTCGGGGTGCGCTGGTCTACATGCTGAAGACACCTCGGATAGGCCTGGCAAGGGGTTAAATAGCTCATCTAAACTGGCTGCTTCAGCGACGTGTATTTGGGATTTGCAGAAAATTTTACTTCCTGCCAATTTTATGGAAAAATAGTTTTTAAGTATGTCACTTGAAAATTGCCAGTGAAATTAATAGTCTTATATATCCTTTATTCCGTTTCTCTTTCTCTCATCTGTGTTACTTTTACTAATGTTTCTCCTTGTCTCAAGTTTCTATCCTTCCTTGCCTAGCTACCATTGCTTCTCCCCTCATTCTTAGATCTCTGGAAAAGTTCCTGCTGCTTCCTGAATTCAACCATTCAAGTCCTTCATAAATATTTCTTGAATGAATACTTGGTGATAGATACGATGAGATTCCTGGATCCCTGCTCACAATGAGCTTACAGTCTAGTAAGCACTCTTACCCACTGGCCTTTTCCATCTCCCTCTCTTTCTTCCCTGTATCTCTCCCTCGCCAGTCTCTTTTACTCTTCTCTCCCCACTGTCCCTCCTTAAAGTCTGGGCTAGAGCCTCATGAGTGGAATCAGTTAAAGCAATACTATGTGAACCATCTAACTGAAGAGGATGTGCCACTGCTGGGATGAGAACCACACAGTGGGTGGAATTGAAGGCCTGAGTCACAATGCTTGGGTTCAGACTGTCTCCTTGCTAGGTGTATGACTGCTGTGTGTGTGTGTGTGTGCATGCATGCACATGCAGCGGGGGTGGGTGTCCGAACCTATCTAAGCCTGTTTCCTCATTTATAAAATAGGATAATAGTAGTGCCTACTTCAGAAGTTTTAAGGGTAATTGAATTAATATATGTAAAGTGCTGGGCAAATGCCCAGTATATTAAATTCTTAATAAATGTTGCTTATTAGATGGTGTCAGTATAAGGACAATTAGTTTGGTTACTGATTTTCTTTATTCCATTATTAGACTCCAAGCAAAGGCTACCAAGAAACCTCACGAAGTGAAACAGGACTTTGAGAAGTTTCTACATGAACTGGTATGTTTTCTTTCTGAAAATAATTGAGAATTCTCTCTCTAGCTTCTTTTATATAGACTGGACAATATTTCATAAGAATGTATGGTGGCATTCTTATCCAAATTACAGTGGCAGAAGAGGATACATTCTTGTCATTTAATCATCCACATGCACATGTAAGAAAATCTCTGTTTTACATATTGAGTGGCAACTCACGTTCACGTTCCCCATTTCCAGCTTCTGACCAGGAACGGTTTATGTAACTCAAAAGCTCCAAATGCAGTTAGAATTACAAACTAATAATCATTGATGTTTGAAGCTGTATTTTGTTTTTCATTAATAATTCAACAAAATCATATTGGGTACCAACAGCTGTGTTAGATGGATGGACCCTGCCCTCAATTAATGGAAACACAAGGCAGAATATCATAAGGTTCTAAATAGGACTCAAGTATGAGAAAGAAAGGAAAGAAAGGAGCCTGTTCCATCTTTCTGATTTTCCTTGTCATCTTCTCTTTCGCTTCTCTTTACCTATGGGCAGTCTTGTTAAGTCTGAAGGGCCTCTTCCCTCCCAACAGACAAGAACATATAGAGACTAGTGTACAATATGTCTGAAGGTTGGACAACTGGAGGTCAGGAATAGAGGAGAGCCTTTTATTTTCAGCATGTCAAGGCTTCCACTCAAAAATCTAGAGCAATCCCATTGGCTGCTAGTATAATGTCAAAAATGGGTCAAATCAAATTCCTACATGGGTCAGAAAAGTGAGAAAGTGGTGAAACACCTGGGTGTTGTATAATATACAAACAGGACAGTATAATAAGCAAACAGGACTATTCTTTTTATTTTTTTGTTGAAATAGGGTCTCACTCTGTCACCTGTCACCCAGGCTGGAGTGCAGTGCTGCAGCCTTGAGGTCCTCAGCTCAAGTGATCCTCCTGTCTCAGCCTCCCAAGTAGCTGGGACAGCAGGCACATGCCACCACTCCCAGCTAAAGACTATTTTTTACATCCACACACGAAAATATTCATTCTTCTTTTTTTTTTTTTTTTTTTGGTCTATCTTCCCTACTATTGATAGAGACATGGGCACAGAGAAATACCTAATTAGAATAGGAAAACAACAGTGCAAGTGTGCTGATAAAGGGCAAGTGACCCCAGCTGGTAAGTGGTAAATGATTTGAGTGTCAGGGGAATTATTATACAAGCAGTTGTGGAAACTGTAGCGCACTGGAAAGCCGTGCCTCATCTAACAAGACAGCTACTATCTCAGCCCTAGTTCATTGATGCCCCGCAGAAATGTAGGACAAGTAGTATCAGATATTCCACCACTCAGTAATCCAGATTCTGAGTAATCCAGAATATCTGATACTGCTTGTACAATCTCCTGATTTGGGGCCCAAGTTTTTAGTCATTCTGTGGGTCAAACTATATACATCTGCAGACCAGATGTGGCCCGTGGGCTGCTGGGCTGTAACCCCTGATCTAAATGCTGCCTGGATTTGACTCTTCAAAAGCTAACTCCAGCCAGCATAGTCAATCTTGTTCTTCACTACATACCAAAGCAAACCCTTCACTCTCACTGAGCCTCCTCCATGCACCATGTCGGCCTGTACCCATAGGCTTTGCTCATCTGCAGTGTGCACTCCACAGCTTTTAAACTCTACTCATCCTTTAGGACCATGCTCAAAATCCACTTACTGCATGATCTTTCTTCTAATGGCCCCGGCCCTATCCCTTCCAGGTAAGTTCGGCATCTCTCATAATGTCTAGAATACCACACAGTGATGGTAAGACTGAAACATAGTTCTTTTTTTCAAGAGAGAAATCAAAACACATATAGAATAGATCCCTCGCTTAGATGACCATGTGTGTCCCCCAAAGAATAGTGCACACTGGAAATTTTTACTCACCTTTTGTGAAGAAGAAATCACCTAGTGAAAATTTTAAATGGAACAGCAAAGCAATGACAAGCGCCTTTTTTTTTTTGTTACACTGATCCAGGTATCTCTAAAGAATTATATACCAACCACAAATCCTTTGTGGAAAATGGCACAGTATTAAAAAATAAAAGATTATAAATTTAAATAAATTCAGGTTTTGGATTTTTGGGTTTATAGAACTCAAAATTCTTTTAACAAATTTGACTCAAGCTTTCTCAAGCATTTACCTTTCTGCTAAGAATGAAAATGCATCAGAAGTTTATTTTAAAATAGAATATCGGCTTTCCTATTATTCTATGTATGACTGTTATCCTTTAAGAAATAAAACCAGCTTTGCGCAGGCCTCCCTTAAACTGAAATTCTAGAGGGTGATGCCCAATCTGTGAGTTAAACATTAATGAGCTAATGAAATCACAGAATCATAAGTAATTGTGATATTTCTGGATAATTCATGCCATAAAACCACTGCTATCTCAATTACCTGAGTATTTCAGCAAAATACTTTTTGGTCCAAATCATTACGTAATTCAGAAAGTGCTTCCTATAGTCCATCCACGAGAGAAAGCCAGTCATTTGCCATCACTAGCCAAACATTTCTGCCCACTCTTGATGTACATACAGAGGTACCCATCAATACCGTTACAAATCCCAGAATTCATTAAGTCTTTTCATAGTCACTTTCACCCACATACTTGCATACCTGCTTTATACTGGGGTGCATATATACAAACAAGCTTTTCTAGATAAACAAAGAAGGCATATAAGGAATGTGTGGGATTTCTTGGAAGTGGCTCTTGAATTAGAGAGGTATTTGAGAAAAAGTAGTAGAAAAAGAGTGATAAGAAAGTAAGTTCTATGAACAAACTGAATTATCTGAATTATCATCTAGATAATTCTTTATTTCAATGTGAATAGAAGAGACTTAAAGTGTTTTTTATCTAAGTTTTTCTGTTAAGTAATGGAGATAGCTCAGGGCCAAAAGAATTGAAAGTGGTTATTTCAATGATATCACATGGTTTAAAAATATTCAAATGAGTCTGAATTTTCTTCCCATATCCTCCTTTTGTCAGAAAAAAAAAAAATCCTTACTCTCTTGATAATTGGAGAAATCTCACATTCAATTATACAATGTCCAAGAAAATCTGTGAAACTTTAATCATGTATTATTTTCATAGCGTTCTGAAGCTGAAATTGAGAGAGAATGTGTGGCATCACTGTCGTCATCATCATCATCATCAACAGAGAACTACAACTTTGAGGAAGAAGAGTACTAAGAGAAACCGGAAATGAACTCTATTTAAGAATAATGCGTACAATTCAATGGTATCAGTTTAATTTTAACAATATATTTAATTCAAGTCCAATTCATGCAATCAGTATTAAGAGTGTGTTTTACCATTCATCTTTAAAATCTTCAAATGAATAAATCTCAGTAAATTATTCTTAAAAGATCTGTCCAAGCATGATCTTGACTCTTAATAGTAAAACCATATTTTAAGATGGAAAAATAATCATTATGAAGCATAGAGAGCTTTCAATCATTTCTTTGAAAATATATCTTGATATAATAGCAACCATTCATCATAATACAAAACAGAAAGAAGATTAATTTACTGTGGCATAGAAAGTCCTGCCAATTCCTAAGTGTCCTAAATAGTTTCTCTGAGATTTTTTACATTTTTTCAGGCCTCAAGGAAAACCAAAGCCCCGCCTCCAGGTTTGGTAGCAAACAAATTCTGCTTCTCTGGTGCTAAGCTTCCATCACTCCTCTGGTAATAAGCTTTGTGCACATTGGCTAGGAAGCCGGGCAGCTTGTCCGCAGGTACTATTGATACTGCGCAGCCTCCCCATCCTGCTCCAGTAAGTCGTGACCCTTGAGCCCCCAACTTCCTAAAACAATGAGAAAAAAAAAATATTAGAACCTGTAAATGAAAATGCAACTGATTTGCTTGATGTTTGTAGAACACATAGCCTATCTAAGTTCTAAGAAGAAAATACATGAGGGGTTTTTAGGTGTCATCAAACATTTTAGGACATTAAGACATTTATACTGTTTCAGAGAGTGATTTGGAATTTTTTCATTGTATCTAAATCTAGTCCCTGGTTTTGACTCCAAGTAGTAAGTCAACAGTACTCCTCCCATTTCATGACTAGCAAATAACCCACTGTAATACTGATTCCATACAGTAGCCACTTGAAGAGTTGTATAGCAAGCTTACAGGTAAAACAGGAAGGAGGTGTTAAAATAAAACAGGCAATGGTAAAAGAAATGTAGGCAACCCTGAATCAGAAGGTCACTCCAAATGAGGGCAAATCAAAATTTAAAATGTACAGTCTTCTACAAGGTTTCCCCAGTGGCTATTTCAGCTGCATTCTTAAGTCTGGGCTATTTCACAAAGAAGAATCAGTCCCCTAGAACAGATAGCCTAGTTCACTGAATAAACTTATCAACAAAAAGCTTGTTATTAAACTCCAGGTTGGGTGGGTGATTGGTTGACTCTCTAATGGAAAATTAAGCAAACCTTTCCACAAAGAGGATGGCAGTCCCTAGAGTTCCCCACCACCTTCCCTGTGCCTTCTGGAGCTGGTCTGATTACTGGACTCAGAATTTGACATCAGATGAGATGTATCTGATTGGGATGGCAACAACTATATAAAGGACCACACAGTACGAGTTAATTTTAGTTACTGTAAACCAGGCACAGTTTCAAACCTAAGATTTTAACCAAAGTGAAAGGCCCTATCACAATGTACACAGATCACTTAGCTTTAAAAGATGCAATTTATCCTGACAAGAAAGTTAACATGTACTTATAATTAATTCTTCTTAATAAAATCCACTCCAAATTATTAGTGGATTAAAGGCTCTATGATTAATTTAGTACAATTTTGTCTCTTTTTTTCAATCTAAATGAGATACTTTACTTCCTGGACATATCAATAGAATACTACCTCTACCCTAGAACATCAGAATTACTGCATGTCAGTAATTGATTTTCCCATCAATGATTCTTCTCAGTTGATTTATTTTTATCACCTGCTTTATTATATATATTAAAATATGCTTTTCAAATGAAAATAGGTATTTAAGAAAGAAAAAAATGCTTACAAACAAATGAACATCACTGATCTTCTCCTATCCCTTAAACATTCAGCTTATGGCCCAGTAGCTGAACTAAGCCTGAAATCCCATCATCCAGGCTAAAAAATTTCTCTGACCTTGGGATCCTTGGATTATTCTAAATTCCTAGGTTGGCAAAGAGCCTGTTTGCAGTTTGTTGGATTTAAAAAAAATGGTTGCCATATGCAGTCACATCAAACTCTTACTGTGGAAAACTAAGGTGTCACTCAAGTGTCTCTGGAAGACGCTAAAATATGGGCATTAAAGCCAGCCATGACATGGTCTACCTTCTTATTTGATTTTCTAAGATCCAAAATATGCCATTTTGCTGCATTCAAGTTATCAAGTCTTTAAGGGTCCTCAGTCCAACTTCTAAAAGGCATATTTTATTATACTTTCTCATTTGAACAGTTTTTGAAAGCTGTGGTTTTTCAAAATTGAACCTAAAGCAAACTGAGAGTATTGTTTTTAATCTGGCTGTAAAACCTATAGGAATTGGGCCCGAGGTCTATTTTCCTGAGACTTTTACCAGTTTCCAGGGAGCAGAAGCTGGAAGTCTTTGTAGGTCAAGATATTCAATACTGAGTCTCCAGAGCTGCTCCGTCACCACCCTGCCTGCTACAGATGAAAATGGCATCCATCACATGGTTTGATGGTTTGAAATCACCAGGGCTCAAATTTCCCAAATCAAGAATGGTAAGTGCTATTATAAATAGCCTTCTGCCCTCGAGTCAGTGGCACATCTGATCACAAGTCAGGGCTGCCCCAGCAGCTGGTCAGCAGCCTGCCAAGCTACATACACTTACAAAGGCAGAAAGGTCTGTCTGCAGTGTTCCCTGCTAGTACCTAATAGGCCCTTTGGCATATGCCATAGAAATTCTGAGAAGACCAAAAGTTAGGAGACCACTATACACTTTAAATAAAGAAAGAAAAGTAAGTGAACCAAGGGTGTTTAGTGAACTTTTCATGTTTGTGCCTTTTTCTGGAAGAACAAGAAAACATTAAAGATTTATCTTCCAAGCTATTGCACATCAGAGAGGCAATACAAGAATTATAGAGGCCGGGCGCGGTGGCTCAAGCCTGTAATCCCAGCACTTTGGGAGGCCGAGATGGGCGGATCACGAGGTCAGGAGATCGAGACCATCCTGGCTAACACGGTGAAACCCCGACTCTACTAAGAAATACAAAAAATAGCCGGGCGAGGTGGCGGGCGCCTGTAGTCCCAGCTACTCGGGAGGCTGAGGCCGGAGAATGGCGTGAACCCGGGAGGCGGAGCTTGCAGTGAGCTGAGATCCGGCCACTGCACTCCAGCCTGGGCTACAGAGCGAGACTCCGTCTCAAAAAAAAAAAAAAAAAAAAAAAAATTATAGAACCCAAAACCCTAAAATCCCTCAGATCCCACTTTGATAACTGTGATGACTGGATTGGGAATAATGTGGAAGGGTTTGTTAAAGCAACAAAGGCAGCCTCTGCTTTATAAAGCATGATGGCAAAGGCTAGGGCAGATGAGGGATGGAGATGATGAGGAATGTTCTCTTTGATCCTTGTGTATTCACAGAATTAACTGTCCAGGCACCCAATATAGCCAAAGTCAAATTTCCTACTTTTAAGTGAACTTATTCGACCATAAAGTGCGAAGTTGCAAGATACAAAGCAATGGAGAGGGTGGGGAGGAGATCCAGAGAGACCCAACTGCACTACACACTTGAGAAAGACGGAAGGTAAGAAATTATGCCTTGTATTTAAATTCTGTGTCATTTCTTTCTAAATAAGTAAATATATATTATACAAATGGATATGAAATAAATTATTTCAGGAAATCTTGAATTTAGGACAGGTCACATCTATCTCTCTGAACCTAGCCCAGCACAATTCTAGGAATTTCATAGGTTCTAATAAATGGCTGCTGGACTACAATATTTCCCTTAAAATATTTTTTAAAATTATATGTAATATAAGCAGTCAGCAGTGTATTTTTTTACTTGGGAAGACTTCTAGCTTCTGCTCTCTGGAAATGGCAAGAATCACAGGTAAGGGACCTTCTAGCAGTTTCTATGATTTCTATAGCCAGGTTAGACACTGTACCTTCAAATTGCTTTAGAGTCAAGAAACCACAGCCTTCAGTGTTCAAATGAGAAAGGATAAGAAAATATGCCCGCAAGTCTACTTTAGAAATGTAAGCCACTTAAAGGCCATTGAAGAGCAGTGGGTTTGGGTCCTGCAAATGGCATATATATTCATAAGTCAAAGAGGCCCGAAGAGAAGTAAAGCCCTAAGGGGAGCTGAAATGGCTGGTTCCCTCTTTTTTTTTTTTTTTTTGACAGGGTATGCAGATTAGCACTTAAGGTCATGGAGAAAGAGCATGTAACAATGGATTTGCACTTCATTCTTCCCCACTATGACCTTGTCAAAGAAAGGGTGCGAGAGGCTGAGCAGCCTTACCATGGAATCCATTGCAGAAAGACTTCTGAGGAAGACAAAGTAAATTAACTTTTGTAATCATAGTTAATCCACTAAAATTTGTCATTCATCTCCCTTAATAGCTTGGGCAATAATGCAGCAATTAATCCTCTCTAATTTCAACAAGTGTCAAAATGAAAATAAAAGGCATTAACTATTTTGTCTTAAGTAAAACTAGGGAACCAATAGTGAATGAGCTGTCTCACATATAACTGACTTGGTTTCAAAACTGTTTTGTGTTCTCCAGTAAATTCTACTTAAAATTTAGTCATTTCTTTCTGTTAACATTTTGTTTGGTTACAAAAGATATTTTATAATTCAGCAAACATTATCTTTTTCCTTCATTATTATACTTTGTTTTATATAATTTAAGTTCTAACATTAATTTAATTTAAAAAAAAAAAAGCCCCACTCCTTAAGTATAGTTTCTTTCCTCCTCCCTGCTCCTTTCTTTACATTCTAAACTGATTTTCTCTTGAAGAGCAGGAAAAGGTTCAACCAAAAAAGAGAGCTAGCAATGGTGCTCTTTCCCAAGCCCCCTTCTCCCCACTTGAGTCACAAAGTTGTTCTATACATTGTCCTATATGCTAACTAGGAGATGCCTTTTTAATTCAGTCTAGTTCAGATCACTCTAAGATTTTCTGCTTGTGTATAGCATCTTAGGTATTCTAGGTATTCAAGTCCTTAATCTACTCATTCAATTAGTTGTCTTTTCATACAAATAGTTTCCAAGAAACCCTTCGGAAACACTAAAGGAATTTTGAAGTGCCATAAATGAACCAGGGAGGGTGATGTAAAGATTATATTTGGCAGTGCTCCTCCTTGAACCCATTTCAGCTTCCCTACTCTTCCCTCATTTGGGGAAGACAAGCAACCTGCTCAGGCTGCCCAGTCTTAGTCATACCTTCCCTACTGATGTTAACATTTTTAATGGTGGCAGGGAATTGTGGGGGTGGTGGTGGTTTTTAAATAAAGCAGTACTTTGCCAGAGGTTGTGTCTGTGGCACCAGTGGCTCACACCAGGCCTTGCCAGGACCTTTTCCAGTATGTCCAACACCTTTTCTGCCTGACCCAGTGAGACAGTCACACGGTTTCAGAAAGAACTAGGGCTTATGAGTAGCTCCACTGTTCATTTATTTGAACCTTTCCCCATGTTACTACCTGCTACTCTTCCACCATCTGTCTTCCCCATCCTTTTTAACCATCCTTTATCCATCCTTTATCTTACTCCTACTAATTTCTGCATTCTTCTGAACCCCTCCTTCTTCCCTCATTGCTTCTCAGACATCTTCACAAGAGAAAGTCACAGCTTTTGAAAGTGGACAGTAGACTGCAATTTCACATGGTACGCAGATACCCATGTGAAAATATGTATTGACTGAAGGAGGGAATGACATCAATGTCTGCATCAGCTTAACTCCCCTGGGGCTATCCTCCTCTGAGGTTGCTCTGCCACTTAGGACCTTTCAGTAAATTGCAACCAACTGAAACATTTGAAGAATATTATCTGCTGGTCACAGTGACAGAAAAGAAAAAATTAATTGTCTAAGAAGCTTTAAGGACCAGACAACTATTCTGGCCAATATCTTCAATAAGCCAGAAGATAATCTTTCAATATGGAAAAGTTAAACCCTTTATAGTTATGGAATAAGTAGAAAATAACTTTCATACTTAGCAATTGTCCAAACAAAACAATCATGAAAAAGTGATGGAGCTCCTAAGTTTTTCACAGAGCTGAATTTTTCTCAGAAAATTAATACAGCAAATGAAAATGAAACACTTTATCTGCCATTAAGAAAGGATTTTCCAAAAACAAATAAAATGAAAAGATAAATAAGAGGTACTCTTCCAAACCCCTGTAAGACATAGCCATAAACTTTTCCACTAGAGCCATATTTTTTAAATGTATAGATCTAGAGACTGCTAGAACAGAAAAAGCCAATGAAGATCACAAAGTGAAGCAACAGTTCCAACTCACAGAGCGCAGAATGAAAAGAGAGCCAGAATCCAACCTTCCTAACTTCCAGCCCACTTTTTATCCTACTCTACACATTACGTTCCTGCTCAACATGACTTTGCTTAATGTTCAAAGGCTGGAGACTATGACAACAAAGGCCTCCATCATAAAGCTTCAAAGCTAGGAGATAAAAATAGGTTACAAACACACACATACACACACATATATATGACTGACATTTGAGTGTAATCACATCTCAGTATAACCCAAGGGGAGAGGCAGGTGTGGGAAAATCACTGGATTGGGAGCCAAGCTTTCCAATGAACTCATTATGTGAAACTTACTCAAATTATTTAATCTCTTAGTGCCTTCTTGGATCTCTAAGACCCCTTCCTGATCTAATATTTGATAGTACTCTAAGATAACTCTAACCCACAATGGTGAAGAGTGCTTTTCAAAAATGTGGCTTTTAGAGGCACAAGGAAAGTTTCTCAGGGCAAAAACCCACCAGTCGTCTTGATTTCTCTCTTTTACCCACACAGCAAAAAAGTCTTCCTTCCAAGCATATTTGGCATAGAATTGCCTAGCATTTCCATTGCCCCCTTTCTCTTCTCAAAGCCAGAAGCCTTCCAATGGCCTACACAGCCTATGTGGTATGGCTGCCCACTTCCTCCCTTACTTCATCTACTACCTCTCCTTCCTTCCTGGCCCTCTGCCATGCTGAGCTTGCTCAGCCTCACACCTGACAGCCAAGTATCCACCTCAGGGCCTGTGCACTTGCTGTTCTCATTTATTCACCTCCTTCAGGTCTCTGCTCAAATATCTCTTCCTCAGAGTGACCTTCTTCAACCACTCCATAGAAAGAGTACCCACCTAACCCTGTAGTCTCTACTCCTTCTCACTTTTTTCCATAGCACTTATCACTACCATTCAAATTATTTTTAATGGTCATTTCTCTCTTTCACCACGAGAAGGTAAGCTCCATGAGAACAAGTACAGGTTGACCATTCTAGGAAGAGAAAGTTCATTTGAGAATTCCAGGAAGCTGGCAAATGCCCTTCCGCAGTTTTTCAGGTGGGATTCAAACCATCCCACTTCCTTCCAGGCAAAGACATTTCTTCCTGATCTGTGCACAAATAATTCCACTTCCTCTTATTTCCAGAACTGAACAATATTTGTCCCTTCCATATAGTAGGCCCTTGATATTTTCAGAAAAGGGTACTTAAAACGAAACAAGCTGGGGAAGGCTTTTGGCAATCAGTGAGCAAACATGTCAGCAGAGCGATCTTCATCAATGCTGTGTTCAAGTCTTTTGACAAGTTGGGTTACCCAGGCCATTTGTGATCACTGGAGTTACTTGGTTTAAACTTCTCAGGCTGGGAGTGTGGCAATGACTGAGGCAAGCCACAAGTGCCAAGTGGTTAATTACATTTCTATTACTAATTGTAGTGTGGCATTGTGTTCTCACAGTGAAGTAACATCTAGCGTTTGAGAGCTCTCCCAGTTTCAGTTCTCCCCGGGTCACTGAGCTCCTTCCTGGGTAAGACGACTAACTCTATTATCTCCATTCTTTCACAATTTTAGGGAAGCTGTGTTTAGGTTTGTGAAAGAGTTGTCCTCCTTACATTTCTGCCTCAATTAACCATGTATCACCTAGGCTTTCTTCAGCCCTTATTTCCTCAAAATGCCTAAACTTAACCTGGAAAGCAGGAAATGCTGGCTTTCTGGGTGATTCCTTCAGCAATCTCCCCACACACTCCCATCAAGCTTGAGATCCTCTGTCAGTTTTCTCCCTTCTTCTGAGTAGAACTACTAAACTTAACTAGGACACTGGACAGGAGTTTCTGGCAGAGCAGCAGTATAATAAAACATATCATGAGAAAGTTAACAGGGCCCAGCTCTGAGCAAAGTTACCATCCTGAAAGGCCTAATCATCCAAAGATGGAAAGGTCTTTCCCATGATGTAAAGAGCTGACTCCAAACCGACTCCAAACCCAGAGCCCCATAAAATCATGGAGCCAGGTATCAAATCTTTCATCCTACAGGCATTTAGAAGGGAACAAGTTTAGCTCTGTATCATCGGAGACCCCTCATATAGGAAGTGGGGAACAATCTTCATTCCCCACAAAATGTTGCGTCTTTTTCCATTTATTTAAACAATATTATTTGATGGCATCCCTTGGCCCCCACCAGGCTGCCTCACCGACAGATGTCCACCAGCTGGTCCAGCTCAGGGCAGCTGCACTCATACATGTCCCGGCAGCTCATGTGGCTCTGGTTCATCAACTCTCCCAGCAGCTGGACCATGTTTTCAGGTGCTTCTTCACATATCTTCTTAAACTGGAGCACTCGCGCAGCCTCGCTGTACACATGCTTTGCCCGCTGATAGAGTTTGAAGATAAGCACTGACGAAGGAAGGGGATGGGAGGGAGGTTGGGAATAGTTACTGGACAACCCAGTATAAAGAAAAATACACTTTTGAAGACTTTCATTTCTGTTTTCATTATCAATATCTTAAACTGTAATAGGTCTCTCTTTCACTGAAAGGATTCTTTCCATTGAAATGTGTCTATTTGCAAGTCAGTTTTACTTTTTTCTTGATACTGAATAAAATTTTGTAACGATATTTCCTTCACTTCACTCAACACACATGTGCATACACTTATGTGCAATCTAATCCATCCCAAATGAAGAGAGACGTAACATGTATTGAGTACACCCTACACGCCAGACACTTTGAAAGTACTACTTTGTGTAGGCCGGGTGTGGTAGCTCACATCTGTAAACCCAGCACTTTGGGAGGCCGAGGCGGGTGGATCACCTGCAGTCAGGAGTTCAAGACCAGCCTGACCAACACGGTGAAAACCCGTCTCTACTAAAAATACAAAAATTACCTGGGCATGGTGGTGGGTGCCTGTAATCCCAGCTATTTGGGAGGCTGAGGCAGGAGAATTGCTTGAACCTGGGAGGCAGAGGTTGCAGTAAGCCGAGATCACGCCATTGCATTCCAACCTGGGTGACAGAGCAAGACTCCATCTCGAAAAAAAAAGTACTACCTCGTATAGTTCTCATCACAGCACTGAGGGATGTACAGTATGATCCCTGTTAACAGAAAGGAGGAGGCTCAATAGAGTGAAGTGACATGCTTAAGGTCACACATCCAGAACGTGGCGGAAGCCAAACAGATCAGGGATGCCTGACCCTACAGCCATGTTCTTTCCACTCTGCCTCAATAGAAAGGACCCCTGGAAATTCTTAACAGTGGCAATTTTTTAATAAAAATAATATATGTCCCAGATAAACACAATTATTTATATGGGATATATAATATTTATATATGTACCTATATATGTGTGTGTTTGTGTATATATATATATATACACACTGCAGCATTATTTATCATAGAAGTAAGAAACAACTCAAGTATCTAATAACAGAGGACTTTAAAAAATTATGCTATATTCATTTTTGAAATATTACTGCTATCAAAACTCAGATTCTAAGGCAATTTGATATACAGGAAATTATTCATTATTAAGTGAAAAAACAACCTGCAAAACTATATGTACAACTGATACTAATTTTCCATACACACATACATATATTTATGTACATTTTAATTTTAAAAACTGATAGGAAAGCACCAAAATGTTAATAGTAGTTATCTCTGTGGTCCATTATGGGTGCTTTTATTTTCCTTTTGACACATATATGTATTTTCCAGATTACCCACAATGAATCTGTAATTTCAGCTACAGAAATATGGCCTACTGCAATGGCTATGTCTATAATGCTTACACATTCCTGTGAATAACAACTTAGACTTCCTTACCATTTTCACCCATATTGAACAGTGGCTTAGCTGGTGTGGTGGGTCTGGGAAAATTTTGGAATATTTATGAAAATTCCCAGGCCTAGGGGAAAGAGACAGGGCTGAAAATCAAAAAGTTTATGATTTATTTATTTTTTAAATTTTACTTAATTTAATTTTTAATTTTTAATTACTACTTAATTTTTAATTTTACTGTAGATATACACATGCCATGATGGTTTGCTGCACCCATCAACTCGTCATCTCTATTAGGTATTTCTCCTAATGCTATCCCTCCCGTACCTCCCAACCACCGACAGGCCCCAGTGTGTGATGTTCCCCTCCCTGTGTCCATGTGTCCATTGTTCAGCTCCTACTTATGAGTGAGAACGTGCGGTGTTTGGTTTTCTGTTCCTGTGTTAGTTTGCTGAGAATGATAGTTTCCAGCTTCATCCACGTCCCTGTAAAGGACATGAACTCATCCTTTTTTATGGCTGCATAGTATTCCATGGTGTATATGTGCCACATTTTCTTTATCCAATTTATCATTGATGGACATTTGGATTGGTTCCAAGTCTTTGCTATTGTGAATAGTGCCACAATAAACATACATGTGCATGTGTCTTTATAGTAGAATGATGTATAGTCCTTTGGGTATATACCCAGTAATGAGATTGCTGGGTCAAATGGTATTTCTAGTTCAAGATCCTTGAGGAACTGCCACACTGTCTTCCACAATGGTTGAACTAATTTACACTCCCAACAACAGTGTAAAAATGTTCCTATTTCTCCACATCCTCTCCAGCATCTGTTGCTTCCTGACTTTTTAATAATTGCCTTTCTAACTGGTGTCAGATGGTATCTCATTGTGGTTTTGATATGCATTTCTCTAATGACCAGTGATGATGAGCTTTTTTTCACATGTTTGTTGGCCGCATAAATGTCTTCTTTTGAGAAGTGTCTGTTCACATCAAAAAGTCTGTAATTTCTTAACAGCTCTGTGACAACTAGCTATATACAAATTGCTACCTTTATAATACTCTATTTCCTCACCTCTAAAATGAGGTTGAGAGTCACTTCTCAGGATCCTTCCAGCCCTAACATTTTATAATTCTATGAAGGGCTTCTTCCAAGAGTATCTGTCCTTCAACATTCCGCCCATATTGTTATACTTTATAAAGATGCTGTTACTAGTAGCTTTTGTTTACATCCCCAGTTCTACTCTCTGCCCTTTTCCACCCTACTATCAGCCCCAAAGGCTGACCTGTATAGACTACACCAGTGAGTCCCCTGCCATCTAGATTTGAGAGCAGGAAAAGATCAGCAACAGATGGGAGGGAAAAGAGTGAGAAGGATTTATCCCCTGGCTCTTCCCTTGCAGAGCCATTTAGAGCTGGCACTGTCCCTTCACTGAAGGACACTGAACATCCTTCAAAATCTCCTTTTCTCCATGACTCTCTCCTCCTGGGTCTGCCTCTAGGTTCCTCTCCCCTAAACTATGATTACTTTTACGGAAGCACTTTTACATTTCTACTAATGAACCAATAAATCTTATTAAAGTTTCAGGTTTCATTTTTTCCCCTCCACAGCACTGTCTTTATAACTCTTATTTTCTTAGATAACCACTATATCATTATCACACCTAACAAAATTACCAGTGGTTCCTTAATATTGCCTCATATTGAGTCCATATTTAAATTTTCCAAATTGTCCACCAGTTCAAATTTCAATTGGTTTACACCAAGATCCAAACAAATTCCACACATTATATTCAGTTGTTATGTCTAATAAGTCTCTTTTAGTCAATCAAGAATTTAGTAGTTTAGTGATTTTTGATACTCTGGATTTGCAATATCCTATCCAAGCATATTTTAGGGCCATATCCTATAATGAAACTCAATACATTCCATTAGGGAGAGTACACTTTGGTTTTCCTTTAGGATTACATACTTCTTTAGGATTAAATATTTTCTTTTAGGATTAAATATTTTAAAATAGAAACTATCCAGAGAGATGTTTTCTATTAAACCCAGGACTGGTGCTTTGATTTTGACAAAAAACATTCACAAGACACCCACCAGACTACTGGAACTTCACAATCCTGGCACCTTCCTGAATCTGTTCACTTCTTGCACAGGAAGTGTTTCACAGTAGGACTTCTGAATACCAGTGTCTAACGAGGACTCTTGCTGGGCATTCTGAAGGTGCATGAGAGATTGCCATGGCTTGCAATCTCCTGAATGGTAGTAACTCAGACAACAAGGGAAAGGGCAGAAAGGGCATCTGTTTTCAATTGTGAAATAAAAATCCTGCCAAAAGCTACAACAGATTTGGAGACCACCCTTTGGGTGGGAAAGCAGTTCTGTGTTGGCTGAATGTCACAAATGCTCTCTGGATTCAGGGTTCTGGCTTGTTACGTATTGGCAACTCATCAGGTCTCTGTTATACAGATATCAAAAAATGCAAGAAAATCTGAAGCTTTATCCATAACAGCTTTCTTCCTTGTCCAGCTAACATGATAGCCGGATGTTCCAGCTGTCTATAAGCTCTTGTAATCATTGGGAGCAATTATTACATTAAAGGATGAAGGAAGCTGTTTCTTACTATGTTCATTGTATGCATGATTACTTTCAAGGCAAATTCAATTTAAGAATATAACACTAGATGATACTTTCCTCCAATATTATTAATGGCCTATCCTAGTCATGAGAAATCCAAAGCTTCAAAGCGGGATGCACTGCATAGTCTTCAGAACACTGATTTTCTCCAATGTGAATCTTACATAATCACTGAATTTAGTCATGAAATCACGGCACAAATTCTGAAATCTAAATGTTCATAGCCATATATACTTAAACTACAAAATACATATCTCATTTTGTTGCTAGCAATTTTGACTTGTATAATAAATTCTATTGGCTAAATTCCTTCTGACTGGCCTCCTAGCTGTGCTTCCAGCACACCACGTGGCTCCTGCGATAGGTCTGTGGCAGTAGCTGTTTTGTTGTCCTGAAATGCTCTTCCCCATGATCTTCACATGGCTGGTTCCTTCTTGTGGTTCAAGACTCAGATGTCACAGCTTTCAAGAGACTCAACTCCAATCTGGAGTAGCCCCCACCAGACATATTTTCTCCATTCTGTTTTATGCTCCCAACACCTATCTCCATCCAATATTTTCCTGTGTGTTCATTTGTTCATTGGTTTGTGGTTGTCTCCCACCAATGTCTAATTTCTTCACAACTATCTCTAGCAGCTAAAATAGGATCTGGCATTTAGTAGGGGTTCAATAAATGTTTATTGAATGAATGATTCCGATCCTTCTCCTTGTAACAAAACTGCACTGAAACTAGGCTAAATAAACAGTAGTGAAACAAGTACAATGCAGAATATAAAGGAGACATACTATTTTGACAATTTATACTCACTAGCATCCTCACCACAAAGTGGGGAAAGTTTGCTAAAATAAAGTTTGGAAACAATTAGTAAACTTCAGTGTCCAAAGTATACCCTAATACTCATTATCACAGATGACTGAGAATTGTTTATGTTGTATTTTGCTTTATAGATGTGAGAGAAAAAGAGATTTCTAAAACAAAATGTGTTTCAAGTAAAAGAGAAAGAATACAAAAATAAATAATCATCAACAGTTAAAATTAAGTTTTTTTTCTTTAGGCAATCTTTGTAACAAAGAGTTGCCTATTAACGTTTTCCTTTAAAAGATGGTTACATAGTTTATTATCAGAACCCATCTCTAATCAAGAAATCTAAATAAGGACACACATAATTGGTTATTTTGTTGGATCTCTGGTGGGAAATGATGAGGGAAAGCCTTTGACAGGTGAGGCACACTGAGCACCATTTTAAGCTCTGAGGACAGCAGGTCAACAGTAGATAGAGGGCATGTCTATTTCATCTCTGAAAGAGTCCCACTGATTTAAATTTAACCTCTGCATGCAAGAGCTAGTGGCCTCTTCTTTATTACCTCATCGTCTGCTAAGAGCAATGCCAAAAGCACTGAGTCATCTGAAAGAGCTTCACTGATTTAAAGTTCGCCATGCAAGAGCTGGTGGCCTCTTCTTTATTACGTCGTCTTCTGCTAAGAGTGATGCCATAAGCACTGAGTATGTCAGTCATCTAGCAACAGTGAACCAACAGTTCTTACTGAGCACCTGCTATGCACCCAATACCATGCTCCAATTGACGGGAAAGCCACAGGAAGTAGAACCTCTGCATTAAGGGAACTTGTAACTTACTTATTCAGATAAGACAAACCATGACGCCACTAGACAGTGAGCAATTGCAGCAGACGTCTGAGTGCTGGAAATGCTGAAGGTGCACTAAGAAGACAGGGCTTGCTGGGGAAGGACCAGCAGTGGGAGATGTCACAGGATGTCACAGGATGTCTGAGCCACACAGTGTCCCTGCTGTGAAGAGAAAATGGCCAAAGGCCCAAGGTGGGAACAGGCAGAGTGTGTTCATGGGCCTGAAGAGAGCAAGCTGACCAGAATCTGGCTCTCTAGAAAGCCATCCTCACATCTGAGGCTTTAACATCCTCGGCTATATCCACTATACAAAGATTACAAACTAACAACCCATGCGCCACAGCCAGCCACGGTGATGCCTTCTTGATTCAAATGTCTTTATGCTGGAAGATTTACCTAAGAATCTGGATATCTACTTAGTTTGGAAAACCGGAAGGTCTGATAGTGCTGGATCTGCATTACTGCCTAGCAACTGTTGACTGGAGCTGAGGAGTACCTACCCCTTGAGACAGGGTACACACACTTTATTCCACACAGTTCTCACCATTCCCAACTATGTGACCCTTAGCCTGCCTCACTAGTTTATATGCCAGGCTGGTCCTTGCAGGTATGTGCTTGTGGTCCCTGTTCTATAAAATTTTCTATAATAGGACTTCTCAGCAAAAGAGTGGGCATGTATCTTTCCTGAGTGGGTCATCATGCCATAACGAGCCACTGTTACTGTTACTATCAAATATCACCTCCCATAGGTGCACTGATAAACAATGTATTGAATTATAATCTGTCTTCCTGTAACCTCTACTCTTTGGTCTTGGTTCTGTTCCCCAGACATATGTAAACACAAGGTAACCCTTCCGATATCTGAAGACAGCTCTCAGGCACCGTGCCTTTTACACATTGTGGAGGGTCCACTATGTACCTGCTTAGGGACCAGTAATGAATAAGTGTATTAAACAGGGTTCTCCAGTGGGACAGAACGAACAGGATATATAGGTATATAAAAGAAGGAGAATTGGCTGATATAATCACAAGGAGAAGTCTCCTGATAGGCTGTCTCCAAGCTGGGGAGGGAGAGAGGACAGTAGTATGACTCAGTCCAAGTCTGAGAACCTCAAAACCAGAGAAGCCAACAGTGCAGCCCTCAGTCTGAAGCCAAAGGCCCTAGGACCCCCAGAAGGCTGCTGGTGTAAGTCCCAGAATCCAAGGCTGAAGAACCTAGAATCTGATGTCTAAGGGCAGGAGGAGAGGAAGCAAGCATCTGACACAGGAAGAGAAAGGGAGCAAGAGGACTCAGCAAAACCTATCTTCTTCCACCTGCTTTGTTCTACCCATACTGGCAGCCAGTTGGATGGTGCCCACTCATATCACAATAAGATAAGCTCTTTACTCTCCACAAGTAATAGTCTACTAGAAAGAAATCATTAAATGAGATCAATAAAGGGCGAGATATGCTACAGCAGCATCTCACAGCTAAAATAGAGGCACACAGTCAAGAGGGTGTCTGGATCTAGATGCATATGAGAGTAGAGCTTGAGATAAAGACTTGGATGCAGAGAGCAGAAATCTAGGAAGCAGGGGTGAAAGAGGAAGGAAAGTGATTCAGGAAAGAAAGCAAGCCAAAAAAGGGGGCTTAGTGAGCAGATTAACTATGTGGACAGCTCCCGGCCTAATCTCTCAGGGATCTCTCTCTGAAGAGTCATGTTGAATGTGCCCACCATTGGCCCACAGGCAATGGGAAGGCTGGGGCATTGGCCCACTCACATTCTCATTGTTTGAGTGTTTCCCCCAAGAAGGGTTAACTTCTCCACAAAGATATGCCTGGGTAACACGTCTGCCTTCAGTGAGTGTGGAGAATGCACAAAGGCTACAAAGAAGAGGCACTCATACAAGCTGCTAGCTTAACATGGGCTGCCAGCAATGCTGAAATCAGGTAGGCCAAGGGGATGTAGCACAGTAATCATTACATCCACTGAGGAATTAAACCAGTGAAGTCTAAATAGATGAGTAGGTGTTCAGCAAACCAATGGAACGGTGGGATAAGAACCAAAGAAAAGGGTTGGGCAGAAAGAACATCAAGAGCAAAGACGTGGAGACTATAAATCATTAGGTGCTTTTAGAGAACACAGAGTACTTTGACTACTGGAGCATGAAAAGAGGATAAAGAAATAGAAGCAGCAGAGAATGTAATGGGAGAGAAAATCAAAGCAATGGGCTGAGGCCAGATAATGAGAACTTTGAATGTCATGCTAAGATGTTTAAATTGTATCCTGCAGATAAGTGGTTCTTGGCCCTTTAAGGATTATAGAACCTTTTGAGAAGTAAATAAAACAATGGACCCTCTCCCCCATGTGAATGAACAAATAACCAAAATACTCCATATAACACAACAAACACACAGATTCCATAAAGCTATTGTTGAATCCAGGTTAAAAATTCCAGTTAGATTGAGAAAAGGATATGCTTGTCAATAAATGGTGCTGAGAAAACTGGATATTTATATGCAGAAGAAGACAAACAGACTCCTATCTCTCACCATATAAAAAAAGCAACTTAAGATGAATTAAAGACTTAAATGTAAAAACCAAAACTATAAAACTACTAGAAGAGAACAGAGGGGAAATGCATCAGGACACTGGTATAGGCAAAGATCTTATGGGTAAGACAACAAAAGTCACCACTGACAACAACAAAAATAAACAAACAGGACAACATGAAACTAAAAAGATTCTACACAGCAAAGGAAACCTATCAACAGAGTGAAGAGACAACCTGCAGAATGGGAGAGAACACCTGCAAACTACTCATCTAACGAGGAACTAACATCCAGAATATACAAAGAACTCAAACAACTCAACAACAAAAACAAAAATGCAGTTAAAAAATAGGCAAAGGGTCTGAATAGAGATTTCTCAAAAGAAGACATATAAATGGCTGACAGGTATATGAAAAAATGCTTAACATCATTAATCATCAGGGAAATGCCAATGAAAACCACCATGAGATATCGTCTTACCCAGTTAGAATGGCTACTATCAAAAAGACAAAATAATAACAAGTGCTGGTGAAGATCAGAGAAGAGGGAACTCTTCTACACTGTTGGTGGGAACGTAAATTAGTACAGCCATTGTGGAAAACAGTATAGAGGTTTCTGAAAAAACTAAAAATAGAACTACCATGATTCATCAATCTCACTACTGGGTATTTATCCAAAAGAAAGAAAATCAGTATATCAAAGGGTATCTGTGCCCCATGTTTATTTCAGCACTATTCACAATAGCCAAGATATAGGATCAACCTAAATGTTCACCAACAGATGAATCAATAAAGAAAACGTGGCATGTACACACAATAGAATACTATTGAACAATAAAAAAGAATGAAATCCTGTCATTAGCAGAAATATGGATAAACCTAGAAGGCATTATGTTATGTGAGATAAATCAGGCAGAGAGATGAAAAAAAAAACCATATGATCTCACCCATCTGCAGGAGCTAAAAATAACTAGGCTCATGGAAGTAGAGAATAGAATTATAGTTATTAGAGGCTAGGAAGGGTAGTGGGGGAAGGCAGGTAGAAGAGAATGGTTACAAACTTGTAGCTAGATAGGAGGACTAAGTTAGTGTCCTATAGCACTGTAGAGTGTCCTATAGCACTGTAGAGTGACTACAGTTAACAAGAATTTATTATACATGTTCAAAAACACTAGAAGAGGCCGGGCATGGTGGCTCATGCCTGTAATCCCAGGACTTTGGGTGGATCACCTGAGGTCGGAAGTTCAAGACCAGCCTGACCAACATGGAGAAACCCGTCTCTACTAAAAATACAAAATTAGCCAGGCGTGGTGGCACATGCCTATAATCTCAGCTACTCAGGAGGCTGAGGCATGAGAATTGCTTGAACCCGGGATGCAGAGATTGCGGTGAGCCAAGATCATGCCATTCCACTCCAGCCTGGGCAACAAGAACGAAACTCCACCTCAAAAACAAAAACGAAAACAAAAAACAGGCAACTAGAAAAGAGGATTCTGAATGTTCCCAACACAAAGCCATGCTAAATGTTTGAGGTGATGTATAGCCTAATTATCTTGATTTGATCATTACACATTTGTATACCTGTATTGAAATATCACTCTGTACCCTATAAATATGTACAATTATCATATGTTAACTAAAAATTAAAGAAAAAATTCACTAAATAGTAAAAAATAAAATAATTCCAGTTAGAAATAAGAAATCATTATGTTTTTAGTAATTATATCAGTCAGGATTCTTGTTTGTGAACAACATAAACCTACACCAACTACCTCAAGCAAAAGAGAAACTTATTTTGAAGATACTAAGAAGCTCACAAAATCTTTTAGGATTAGATATTTCCATTCTCTATTAGAACGTGAAACCAGGTGGGAAGAGGTTAGAAGCTACGGGAAGCAGCCAGTGAAGAACTGCCAACATCATTCCACAAGAGCAGTCTGGATGTGACATTGGAATTTAGACACTTTATCAACTGACCTATGCCTGTTAGACTCAAAGCCCCAGCCATAAACACGTGCCTGGACACCAGAAGAAGCCTAGTACCCTTGTCCACATGCAAGTGTCAAGTGACTCAAAACAGACAAATCTGACCCTTCAACTTCTACCATAGAATGCAAGACCCTCCCCATCACCAGCATACACATAGTAGATTTCCCTGAGATGGAAAAGGGGCCCAGATGCTAAGTAGCCAAAACTATGGCAGCTGCTACCTGCCCCCTGCAGCAGTGAAATACCACAACTATTTGAGTCTTCTCTCCAGAGCAACCTTCCAAGTTCCAACATGATTGAATTTCCAGTCTCCTTCACCTGTTTATTCTTCCAAATACACTTTAGTCTGTGTATGCCCTTCTTGAAGGGTGGTTCCCCGGCCTGAATGCAGTTCTGGACGTCAGTCTGATGACTGCAAGGGAGAGCTGGACCATCATCTCCCTCATTCTTTATGCAGCGAGTTTCTCCACGTAGCCTCATATCACCAAACTGCATAAAGGTTTGTAAATACAGAAGAATGCAGAGCATTTGTTTTCAGCTATCAAGCTAAAACGTAGTAAGTATTTTAAGAATATTTTATTACCTTAAATGAAGGCTATCTCGGGATAATTAATCATAAAGAATAAATATGCTGGTCTGAGATAATTGGAAATCTTTATCATGTAAGTGTATAATTAATCTTCCTGAGACTTTCATACCCCAGAATATTTTCCCACTGTTTGAGTGAGGGGCTAAAAGTAGTTGTGGCTGTAGCTGGCTGTGCACAATCATATAACCACACATTACTGGTCAATTTCTCTAACAAATAGAAAGCTCCACTAGGCTAAACCAAGAGTTGGTCTCCAAGAAGAGCAATCCAGAGGTGGATGAGGAAAACCACTTCAGAACCCAGAACAGAGTCCTGTTTTCCTTTGTAGCAAAGTCATAATAAGGAGTCTGTGCTCTGAGGCAAAGACTCTTTGGAGTATTTAAGCAATATAATTGAAAAACACTTGAATAATCCTCATTGAAGTTGGAATGTGGTTTCAAATTTATTTTCCTAGTAATAATATTTTTTAAAAATGTTAAACTTCTGAAATGGTCAAACCCACATAAAATAAACTGCTGTTTTCAGCCACATTAGTATCCCATTCCCATGCAGCAAAGACTAAATTAAATTAGCATTTTACATTTAAAGAGAAAATATCTTTACCTGATTTTAAAAGCAAACCCGCTGGTGGAAAAAAAAAAAAGCACTTTCAACATAAAACACACTAATCCATGGAAAAGTACATTCCAAAAAGCATTTGTGAATATTTGAAAATCAACAGCATAATACTGTTTCATGGAGAGTAACAGTGCTCCTCGTGTTTATGGCTTCCCTTTCTCAGATTTCCAAAGTAGCAAGAGCCTTCAAGGTCTGTTCCGTAGTACATTTTACTCCTCTGATCAAAACCGTTGCCTCACTCCACTGTAGTCACCCTCACCTGCATTTTACACGCTGGCATATGCTAAGCTCCTGTAAATAAGTCCAGAGTCATTCACGTTACAAGACAGAGTCCATCACTCTCTTCTTTCCATTCTACTCTCTACCTTTGTAGTTTGGATTCTTATCATCCCATGTCTGTACCATTGCACTACCTTCTAACTGGTATCCCTCTCCCCTCTAATCAACCTGCTCATACATACCATGACAAACTTCCCGAAGTGCCATTTTGATTGTGGCATTTGTGAATATTTCATTGCATCAAAATCTAGCATATTTTTCCATTGCCCAACAAATGAAAGCCCCCACATTTCAATTCATCAAGACACATCAACAGTCCCCCAAATGGTATGGTTGTGACACTATCCTCTCCCCATTGACTTGAGATGCCTGCCCTGCACCATCATTGCCTGTCCACTGGCAGCATGCAGAGTCCCAGAATGAAGACACTGCATCAGCATCCTACCCAGTCTGATTCTGCAATCCCCACATCTCTTTCAGTATCAGCCTGGATGCCACCTCTTTTACAAAACTCTCACAAAACATAAGTCAGAGGCATCCATATCTCCCACCTTGGCACACTTTAATTACTTTGTGTTCCTTTCTAATTATAGTTACCATATATTGCTTTAGGAGGGCAGGGACTGTGCCCTCTTTATATCTTTATAGCCCCTTTGGAACCTAATAGAGTGTCTTGAATATGGCAGGTTCTCAATACACATCATTTTGCTCTCATCCTATTAGCAAGGGAAGAATCTGAAGCTGCTCCCTGGATAAGCCATATTTTTGTGTCTCACTCTCTTCAGGGAATTACTTTCCCATTAATTTTCCAGAACTTTCCTAAAACTTTATTCTTGGAAAACATGAAAAGAGGAAACAATTTCAAGCCATTTGAAAAGGAGCCTAGAGAGTTAAGAGGGAATCTTGGTCAATGCAGAGCTGCAAGAAGGACTATGAGAAACAGTGGTCATGCTTGCCTAGAGCTGGCCTGGCCTGGTATTTTTTACATGAAAGGGAATAAGATCTTGTCCTAGATTTCTTCTATTAATTGAATTACAGGAAAAATATATAAGGGAATAAAAAAGGATAAAAGAGAGGCAAAAGAAAAATTAGTGCCTACCTGTGAAATAAGTAGCATATTTCTATCAGGACACTTTAGTTATTGTTTTAATGTTGTCTTCCCACAAAATTAAGTAAGAATAGGGATTATGCTGGCCTTACTGATTCTAATACACAGTACCTAGCACAGTGCTTAAATAGTTGGTTCTCAGTCAAACATTTGCTGATAAAGGAATAAAAATCTACCTCTATTTACTTATGTTATTTATTTCCCAATATGATGAAAAAGCAGCAGGTGACCAGATTATGTCAACAGTTTGTTATCTGGCATGTGAAATGACCCTACTAGATTACATAGGCTGTTGTCCGGAATTTGCTTTTGGAAGGCAGGCACTGGAGCAGAACAGGAAGAGCCACCTAGGGACTGAAAGTGAGGGAGCTCTGAATCATGTGCCAAATGTGGCCCTTCTCTGAATTTCCTCAAGGCAAGGTCTGAGATAATTGGACAATACACCTGCACTATACCTGAACTTTCCAAAATGCCGTGCAGCATTAAGAAGATAAAAATCTTTCACTTTCACAAACATCTAGAGATGTCCCTATTCTCAAGGTGTTTACACTACAACTGGCAATACCCTGAAAGAATAAATCAAGATGCTGCTATTTCACAGCACTCCATGATTACAAATGTGCTTATGTAGTTCTCTGGAAGCCAGTTGGGAAGTGAATGCATACAGGTGTGTTTGTTTGTGATTTCTCTGCATTTGTGTTTATGTGCTTTTCCATAAGCAACCTTCCCCCCTTTATCAGATTCTTTTTCCTGTTTTCTTTATTCATATGACTCTTTCCATTGTGATCTTCATCCTCTCTGTCCCCCTTCACTTTTTAGGCTAAAATAAGAGAAATGAAGCATATATCTTGCTATTTCTTGTGTTAATTAAGTAGACTTTTATATTGCTTCTACTTGGAATATTTTATAACTTCTCATTAAAAGACTAAATTATATTGCTTTCCGATGTAGGTGGTCTCTGGTCTTTTTTACTGTTCCATCAGCGGCCCTTGACAGAATAAGGGTTTCCCAATATTAGAGAAGTCCTAATGGACTAAGGGTGTTAATCTTTGTGGTCTCTCCCATTCTAATCCTTTCTAAAGACAAAACAAGAAGCCATCTTCCTCAAACATTTTCTAAAAAACTATGGAGCATCTCTACCCTGAATATAGAGTGGTGGCCTGTCATATTTTCATCTGAAACCTGCAGCATGAATGATGATCAAGTTAGATCTCATATAGTTAAACTGCTAGTATCTATACACATATAATAGGTCATTATTTTTGTTGTCATTACTATTGATATTTGGCAATAACCTGCTTAAGCCACTAGATCCATTCACGGTTACTCACCTCAGCTGACTCTCATGGAAACAAATGGCACAGTAGGTAGAAAGTAGCATACAATTTCTAATTTAGAAACTATTAGGAAACTTTCTTCCACCTGAAGCTAAGTACTTTGAAAGAGGACTACAGAAATTGAACAACTAATAAACAGAAGGAGATGTTTTCTTGAATTAGGATGTTAGAATGACTGGCTCCTGAAGAGACCATGAATTCTGCAAGACAGGGAAGAAAGTGACGAGCCATCATTACCAAGTAAGCTTTCACCAGATTACGTGCAGATAAAATGCCAGTATAAGAGAAATGTGCAACATAAAAAGAGATCACAGTATGTTTGTCTAATTCTTAAATGAAAATAACTTGAAATTTGATCAAGAGCAATATTCATTGTCCCAGATGTTTGGAAAGAATGTCAACTTCATATTTGTATATGAGAAAGTAAATTGGTTCTCATTGGTTCACCAAGATTTGATGGGATGAGACTCATAGCCACTCAACATGGGAAAGTATAGTTGTCATCAGGCTGCTTCCAAATATTCCAGCTCTCCTCACACATATTAAGACTGTACTTCCTCACCCTCACTGAAGTTCATCACATCAATCTGACTTGCTTTGGCCAATCAAATGAGCATCAGGGTGATGCTCATTGTTAAGAGCCAGAGAGCAATTAACAACATTACCTTCCTCCTGCCACAATGATTATGGACAAACGTGTTGAGATGGAGCCCTCTGAGCCTAGCTCCATAAGTGTCTTAGATGAATGAACTCTGTCGCTAACTTATGTCAGATATACAGAGTGAGTAAGAAATATACTTTTGTTTGGTCAAGCCACTGAGACTTTGAAATTGTTTGTTACTGAAGCACAATCAGTTTGAACTTATCAATACAGGAGAATCACTTTGACCAAAATAAATGAATTTCACCATAAGAAAAGCTGCTTTGTATACAAAGAGAACATTTACTTATGCGAAAACCTACAAAATGTAAAAATGAAAGCATAAGTAGCAAAAAAGGAAAATAGGATGGAAGATGTTGGCCTCTTAGGTAGATGATGACTATAGAAGATGCTTTCCTATAGATGTTTCCAAACCAGCAGAGGAGTGACAGAGGAGACAATGAGATGTCCTTATATCTGCAGAAGCCTCATTCTACTCAAAACATAGTATCTAGTAACTTCACAGCTGATCCTTTGATAATTTCACTCCTGAAAGACAGAGATACATCCATGATAAATTTAAGCAAAGGGCATACTGGGTAACATTTCCTTAGACTTAAATACATATATTTACAAGTTTAGAAATTATACATTTTCCTTTCCTTTTCTTCCCTTCCTTCCCCTTGAGGCAGCCACAAATGAGAAGACCAGCAAGACTACAGCCAAAGAAGCAGCTGGGGCTGAGGAGGTGTACAGGAAATACAGGGTCAGAAACAAAGAGGCCCACAAGGCTGGACCAAGGTGGTGGTCAGAGCTGAGGAAACCAAGGGGGCCAGTGATGCCAAGGCCAAGGAGGCAGCTGTGGTGAAGAAGATAGTTAGCAGGGTCAGGAAACCAGGTACATACAGGGAGAATGAGCAAATAAGTAAATATACTAAGAATGATGAGATACATGTGTTTTTTATGCCTCAAAGGTCTACATAGGAGCAGCTGGTGCCACGGCAGTTCATGTACATTGTTACTTCTCTGCTGGCCTCAGAAGCCAGAACCATGCCACCATTATCCTTGTGGGACAAGAGGCACACTGTGAGTACTGACCTACCTACCAGTGGCTGAGAAGCTGACCAACACACAACACAAATCACTGGTGTGATTCCAACACATATCCTAGGCTCTTCCTACAGAAGTTGAAAGTTTTATGATGCCGTGCCTTTAAATATCCTACTTAATAAGGTATGTTCACATTCATTTTTAGTTTTGAAGGGGGAAGGTGAACCAATGAATAGGGACATATCAGGCACACATCTGAAAGAGGAAGTAGAATTCCCCGGTTATCTGCGATATCAGGTAAGGCCATTGTTTTCGTGAGGAAACAAGGTAGGAACCTTTATTCCTGGCATGAACCTGTCCTCCATAGCCAGACAACTGAGAAGTCAATAGAAGCTGATGGGCAAAAAGAAGTGACCAGGCAGAGAGAGAAACAAAAAAGGACTAATGAAAGCAAATTTTCTGCAAACTTGACTTCCAAAACAACTTAAAGCATAATATCTTTTGTGTGGAAGAAAAATCATTATTATTTAATTTATTCTTTTATACTTTGTTTTACAACAGTCTATTATTTCATCTTATAAAAACAGAAACAACAGACAAAACCAAAGCACCCATTTTATTGGCTTTCTCATTAGAAGTCCATCTCACAGATTTTAAGGATTTCTGTTCAACCAACATCTGTAAACTCTAGAAGGGTCTATAATTTCCTTTGGAGTTTCATCTAGCTTTTTATGGAAAACTTTTCTTCCAAAACATATACAAGAAGAACAATGGAATCTGTTGAGATCACAGAGTTTTTAGTGCTTGGTACCTTATAAGCTACATTTAAATCAATTTTCTTCAAAATTGAAAACCCTTAATGGACATTTAAATTACTAAACAACTGACCCTTTTTACATTGTGAAGCACCTTTATACTTTTTGTTAGATAAAAACAAACTACTCTTCTTAGACTTAACCAAGATAATCTATGAGAACTGCATTTTTATTAAATGTGAAAATTCCATAGCACTTCTCATGGCTCTTCTAGAACACAACAGCTTATGCATATTATGGCCAAGTTGAGTTGTTCCTTAAATAAAGCAAGCTTCTAGATGCCACACAGTCTTATCTCTTCTAAGGCCAAAACACTAGAATGGGAAAAAGCCATAAAAGAAACTCTTTGGACATAAAGCTACCTATCTTTATCACTACTGCTTAGTCTCAAGAAAAAATTAGAGCAAGCAAAGTCAAAATTAGATATCACTTCCCATAACTGGTGCAGGATTGGTAAGGGCAGCTTGTAAGTGTGCCAGAATTTAAAAAGTGATGGCAGAAAAAGTATTGGATTAAGTTAGAAGACTAGGATTTGGGATCTGGCTCCAGCTCATACCACCCATGTGGTCCTGACAAATCACTAAATTCTCTCACCTCAGTTTCTTCATGCTGATAACCCTGTGCCCCAGGGTTGGTGTGAGATTCAAATTAGATGGTATGTGTAAAGGGTCATGTGGGAACTATAAAAGGTATAACAAGTTGTTTTGTTTTTTTTTTCTTTACCATTGACTCTAAGTGTCTTCCTAAAGAGCAATCTATGTCAGGGCTTTGTTCTTTATTAAAAACCATGATTATCACCCATGACTCTGGAGATCATACAAGGCAAACAAATGAGTCAAGAACTGACCAGCACTTTGTCAGCATGTGGCCACAGGCAAAGTTGGTAACTGAAGTAATGAAATTTGGGTCTACCCCAGCACAGTGTGGCTAAGCAGCTGGGCCACCCCAACCCAGAGCAGTTTGGACACTCCCAAAAGAAATGCTCCCAACAAATTCCTTTTTTTTTAAAGCTAGAATCTAAACTACCTGACCCATTCTCTCTACTTTACTGTCTATTTACTTCCTCACAAATTCTTCTGTCTGCCAATGTGTGTTCTTGAGTTATGTGCGTGATACACGTGCCTAACTCTCCTCGCCCTGGCCCTAGCTTCACATTTTCCTCTTGGGTCACACCATGGGAAACATCCCTCCCAATTACGTCTAGCCTCTGAGGCTCCAAGACTCCAGACCACTCTACCATACCCTTAGACAATTCCTACCTGTGGGTAAGGCCTGGCAAATAATCCTGAAACTATTCCTAAACAATTTCTAAACAACATCTAAAGGATTGAAGGATTTTGCTTTGTGTGTGTTTAATTTGAATGGCCACTGAGCATTTCTATATCTAATTATTAGAAATTTGGAAACAGAAAATAAGAACTGCACATGGGCCTTTGGAAGTCTGGCTGGTTTAACAGAAGCTTCAAGCCACAGCTTGATTTGAACATCTCTCCCTACACTGTCACCTCAAGGTCAACATCCTTAAAAAAAAGAAATTCCAACCAAGAGTTTCATATCCAGACAAACTAAGTTTCGTAAGTGAAGAAGAAATAAAATCCTTTTAAGACCATCAAAGGCTAAGGGAATTCATGACCATCAGACCTGCCTTACAAAAGATCCTTAAGGAAGTGTTAAACATGGAAACAAAAAACTGGTACCTTCCACCACAAAACACACTTAAGTACACAGCCCACCAACACTATTGAATTAGTCCATTCTCATGCTGCCAATAACAGACATACCAGAGACTGAGCAATTTATAAAGGAAAGAGGTTTAATTGACATAGTTCTGCATGACTGGGGAAGCCTCAGGAACTAACAATCATGGCGGAATGAGAAGCAAAATGTCCTTCTTCACATGGTGGCAGCAAGAAGTGCCAAGTGAATGGTGGAAAAGCCCCTTATAAAACCATCAGTTCTCAAGAGAACTCACTCACAATCATGAAAACAGCAGCATGGGGATAACTGGCCCCATGATTCAATTACCTCCCAGGATCTCTCCCATGACATGTGGGGATTATGGGAACTAAAATTCAAGATAAGGTTTGGGTGGGGACATAGCCAATTATATAATCAATTCTACCAAAAAACCAGCTAACAAAGCGATGACAAGATCAGACCCTCACATGTCAATATTAGCTTGGAATTTAAACAGGCTAAATGCCCCACTTAAAAGACACAGAGTGATGAGTTGGATCAAGAAGCAAGAACCAACTGTGTGGTGTCTTCAAGAGACTCCTCTCACATGCAATGACACCTGTAGGCTTGAAGTAAAGGGATGGAGAAAGATCTACCAAGCAAACAGAAGACAAAAGAGCAGGGGTTGCTATTCTTATTTCAGACAAAACAGACTTTAAGCTAACAATGATCAAAAAGGTCAAAAATGGGCATTACATAATGATAAAGGGTTCAATTCAGCAAGATGACTTAACTGTCCTAAATATATATTCACCCAACATTAGAGCACCCAGATTTACAAAACCAAGTTCTTAGAGACCCACAAAGAGACTTAGATAACCAAACAATAATAGTGGGAGACATTAACACCCTACTCAGATCATCCAGGCAGAAAACTAACAAAGATATTAGGGACTTAAACTCAGCACTTGACCAAATGGACCTAACATATCTACAGAATACCCCACCCAACAACAGAATATACATTCTTCTCATCTGCACATGGCACATATTATAAGACTGACCACATGCCCAGCCATAAAGTAATTCTCAACAAATAAAAAAAAAATCATAACAATCATGCTCTCAGACTACAGCACAATAAAATAAATCAACAAAGAAGAATGCAATACCAAGAAGATTTCTCAAAACCATACAATTCCATGAAAACTAAACAACTTGCTCCTGAATAACTTTTAGGTAAAGAAGGATATTAAGGCAATGAAATTAATTCCGTAAAACTAATGAAAACAAAAATATATCAGAAGTTGTAAGACACAGCTAACGTAGTGTTAAGAGGAAAGTTTATAGCACTAAACACCTACATCAAAACATTAAAAAGATCTCAAATTAATAACCAAACATCACACCTAAAGGAACTAGGAAAACAATAGCAAACCAACCACAAAGCTAGCAGAAGAAAGTAAACAACCAAAATCAGAGCTGAACCAAATGAAATTGAGACATAAAAATCCACACAAAAGATCAACAAAACCAAAACTAGTCCTTTGAATGAATAAATAAGATTGACAGACTGCTGCCTAGATTAATAAAGAAAAAAGGGAGAAGATCCAAATAAACATAATCAGAAATGACAAAGGTGATATTGCCACTGACCTCAGAGAAATACAAAACACCCTCAGACACTATAGCAGACACCTCTGTGCACTCAAACTGGAAAACCTAAAAGAAATGGATAAACTCCTGGGACCCTAAAACCTCCCAAGACTGAACCAGGAAGAAACTGAATTCCTGAACAGACAAATAAAAAGTTCTAAAATTGAATCTGCAATAAAAAACCTACCAACCAGAAAAACCCCTGGAGCAGATGGATTCACAGTCAAATTCTACCAAACATATAAAGAAGACCTGTTACCAATCCTACTGGAATTATTTCCAAAAATTGAAGAGGAGAGACACCTGCCTAACTCATTCTTTGAGGCTAGCATGATTCTGATACCAAAACCTGGCAAAGACACAACAAAAAAAGAAAACTTCAGGTCAATATCCCTGATGAATATAGATGCAAAACTACTCAGCAAAAACTAGGAAACTGAATCCAGCAGCACATCACAAAGCAAGTCCACCATGATCAAGCCACCTTCATTCCCTGGATGCAAGGTTAGTTCAACATAGGCGAATCAATAAGTGTGATTTGCCACATAAACAGAATTAAAAACAAAAACCATATGATCATCTCAATAGAAATAAAAAGACTTTCAATAAAATTCAAGAACTCTTATGTTAAAAACTACCAACAAACTGGGCATCAAAGGAACATACCTCAAAATAATGAGAGCCATCTATAACAAACCCACAGTCAACATCATACTGAACAGGCAAAAGCTAGAGACATTCCCCTGAGAACCAGAACAAAAAAGGATTCTCATTCTCACCTATTCAACGTAGTATTGGAAGTCCTAGCCACAGCAATCAGGCAAGAGAAAGAAATAAAAGGCATCCAGGTAGGAAAATAGGAAGTCGAACTATCTCTCTACACTGACAATATGATACTATAGCTAGAAAACCCCATGGTCTCTGCCCAAAGGCTTGTGGAACTGACAAATAACTTCAGTAAAGTTTCAGAATACAAAATCCATGTACAAAAATCAGCAGTATTTTCATACACCAGTAATGTCCAAGCTAAGAGCCAAATCAAGAACACAATACCATTCACAATAGCCACAAAAAGAATGAAATACTTAGGAATATAGCTAACCAAGGAGGTGAAAGATCTCTCCAAGAAGAATTACAAAACATGGCTGAAAGAAATCAGAGACAACACAAACAAACAGGAAAACACTCCATGATCATGGGTTGGAAGAATCAATATTATCAAAATGGCCACACTGCCCAAAGCAATTTACAGATTCAATGCTTTTCCTATCAAACTACCAATGTCATTTTTCACAGAATTAGAAAAAAAATTCAAAAACTCAAATCAAAAACGGGCCCAAATAGCCAAAGCAATCCTAAGGAAAAAGAACAGAGCCATTACACCACTCAACTTTAAACTATACTACAAGGCTACAGTAACCAAAACAGCATAAAACAACAGACACATAGACTGATGCAACAGAATAGAAAACTCAGAAATAAATCTATACACCTACAGCCATCTGATCTTTGACAAAGTCAACAAAAATAAGCAATGGAGAAATGACTCCCTATTCAATAAATGGTACTGAGATAACTGGCTATTCATACACAGAAAATGGAAACTGGACCCCTTCCTTTTACCATATACAAAAATCAACTCAAGATAGATAAAAACTTAAATGTAAGACTTAAAACTATAAAAATCCTAGAAAAAAAAAAGCCAGTATATTCAGTTCTGAACATAGACCTTGACAAAGATTTCATGATGAAATCTCCAAAAGCAATTGCAACAAAAACAAAAATTGGCAAGTGGGACCTAAACTAAAGAGCTTCTGTACAGCAAAAGAAACTGTCAACAGAGTAAACAGACAACCTACAGAATAGGATAAAATTTTTGCAAACTATGCATCTTACAAATGTCTAATATCCAGAATCTATAAAAATTATAAACCAATCAACAAGCAGGAAACAAATAACTCCATTTAAAAATGGGCAAAGGACATGGACAGATACTTCTCAAAAGAAGACATACACATGGCCAACAAGCATATTAAAAAAATGCTCAACATCACTAATCATTACAGAAATGCAAATTAAAACCATAATGAGATATCATCTCACACCAGTCAGAATGGCTATTACTAAACTAATAAAATAACAGATGTTGCCAACTTTGCCAAGAAAAGGGAATGCTTATACACTGCTGGTGAGAATGTAAATTAATTCAGCCATTGTGGAAAACAGTTTGGAGATTTCTCACAGAACTTAAAACAGAACTACCATTCAACTCAGCAATCCCTTTACTGGGTATATACCCAAATGAATATAAATCATTCTACCCAAAAGACACATGTGGCCGGGCGTGGTGGCTCACGCCTGTAATCCCGACACTTTGGGAGGCCAAGGCAGGCGAATCACGAGGTCAGGAGTTCTAGACCAGTCTGGCCAACATGGTGAAACCCTGTCTTTACTAAAAATACAAAAAATTAGCTGGGCGTCATGGCGGGTGCCTGTAATCCCGGCTACTCAGGAGGCTGAGGCAGGAGAATCTCTTGAACCAGGGAGGCGGAGGCTGCAGTGAGCCAAGATCACACCACTGCATACCAGTCCAGGCAACAGAGTGAGACTCTTTCAGAAAAAAAAAAAAAAAAAAAAAGACACAAGCACTTATATATTCACTGCAGCACTATTCACAATAGCAAAGACATGGAATCAAACTAGATGCCCAATGGTTGACTGGATAAAGACAATCTAGTGCAAATACACTGTGGCTGCCATAAAAAGGAATGAAATAATGTCCTATGTAGCAACATGGATACAGCTGGAGGACATTATCCTAAGCAAATTAAGGCAGGAACAGAAAAAATACCATATGTTCTCAATTGTAAGTAGGAGGTAAACACTGAGTACATATGGTGACAAAGAGAGGAAAAATACACACCAGGGCCTAACTGAGGATGGTGAGTGGGAGGAGAGTGAGAGTCAAAAAACTACCCTTTGGATACTATGCTCACTACCTGGGTGACAAAATCATGTGTACACCAAACCCCAGAAACATGCAATTTATACATGTAAGAAACCTACATGTGTATGCCCTGAACCTAAAATTAAGTTGAAAAAGAAAATAAATAAAAGTTCTGGAAAAAAAGAAGATGAAGCATGCCTCATTTTAATAAAAACTGTGAAGTCATTATTCTTCAGGGGGAAAAGCTTATGAATATATACATAGAAAGAGAGGCAGAGAGACAGAAACACATGTTGTATGATAAGCAAATTGCTCTTTGTATTTTCTAAAGCATTCTGGGAAATTTACTTATTCAAAAAAATTCTAAAAGAAGGGAAGGAAAGACAGGCAGATGGATACAGAGAAAGAGAATAGGTTGTGGATTAAGAAGTATAAGCAAAAGATAAGAATTACATTAAGAATTACATTAAGCTTTTAAGACAGGTAGAAACTGCATTTCAGAAAAGGGAGAAAATTCATTTATAAAAGCACAGTGGTGTTTAGGATTAAAAGCCCAGAGGGAAGACGAAGCTTCCAATTAGTAAGTGGAATGGCCCAACCAAGGTAACACTGTCCACACGGGCACATATGGGCTCCAAAGGGACACAGGACAGAACGTAGTTAAGACAGGACCAGAAGAGTTCAGGCAATTAGGTAATGGTAAGCCTCTGAAGGCTTCTGAACTAAGTGACACCATGAAATGACTCTTAAGATCATTTGAAAGTCAACATTTTCAATGTCTATTAAGATTTTCTTACCTTTTCAACAATAACTCCCAAATCTAACTACTATATCATTTGGATCTTTACCTGTTTTACATCTCTATTTAGATATCTTGCTATCACACCAGACAAATTCAATGATAGATAGATAGATTTATCTATCTGTCTGTCTATCTATCTATCTATCTATCTATCTATCTATCTATAGAGAGAGAGAAACAAGCTTGTCATCTTACTGCCAAAATCACTTCGACACTATAATTTCCTAACGTTCCCAGTTATCCATACCTTGGACCTATTTACCTTATATTTCTTTTCTTCTTCCTTTCCTTCCTTCTTCCTCTCCCTCCTTCCCTTCCTTCTTCCCATTCTTCTTTCCTTCACTCCTAGATACCAGCAATTGCCAAATGCAACTGAATTCCATTTTACAGTCTTGAGAATCTACCAGTTGAGCAATCTACCCTACTTCAGGCTCTTCTCATTCAGTATAGAGTATAGAGCAATAGTTCCCTAATTGGCATCCTTTTACGCAGTCTTTTTGTCCTCCGACTCATACTGCACACAGTACCTCTTGGTGCATGTTCTCCAATACTCCACTCCTTGTGCTACTTTGTCTTCATTCAAGCTCTACTCTCTGCCTGGAATGGCTGGTCATCTCTCTAAGTCTAGGAAATTCATAACTTCTCTAAGGATGCAGCTCAAAATGGAACCACCATCTACAGGACCTGAGGCACTTTTCCCTCCATACTTTTAGGGTTCTTGATAAATACCTTTATTATAGCAGGTATTATTTATTGTGATTGTTGTATGGCACTCTCCCCCAATTAGACACTAAGTCGCTATAAAGTAGAGACTGTGTCCTGCTTATCTTTGCATCCCAGCATCTAGCACAATTTCCAGTCCACAGAAGTCAATACATATTTGTTAAAGAAATCAATATCTTAGGTCAAAGGAGAAAGGCTATTCCCCTGAACCTCTCCCTATCCAATACCTTACCCAACTTCTTCATTCAGTAAATATTGATTACCTCCCACATTACCTATACAACACACACACACACAATTATTTAATAAGCCCTTTGGTGATCTGGGTCTGTCTACAACCTTGGCCTGATACCATATCATTCTCTACTGTGTACATTATTTTCAAGAAACACTCAACTATCTGTAGTTCTCTGGACATATAATCTTCTCTCACTTCTTTCTGCCTCTGTATCTACTGTTTGGTCAGACTGGAATTCTTTTTGACTGTTTGCCTACCTAGGAAATATTTATTTATTATTTAATTTTTGGCTGGTTGCTAACTCCTTAGTTAAGCTAGCTGGCTTGCTTATTTATTTACTTATTTATTTATTTGAGACAGTGTCTCACCCTGGAGTGCAGTGGCACAATGTCAGCTCACTGCAACCTCTGTTTCCTGGATTCAAAAAATTCTCATGCCTCAGTCACCTGAGTAGCTGGGATTACAGGTGCTTGCCACCATGCCTGGCTTATTTTTGTGTTTCTGGTAGAGACAGGGTTTTACTATGTTGGCCAGGCTGGTCTCAAACTCCTGGCCTCAAGTGATCCACCCACCTCGGCCTCCCAAAGTGCTGGAATTACAGGCATGAGCCCCTGCACCCAGCCTTAAGCTGGCTTTGTCTTCTTTGTTTTCTGGTCTCCCTAGACCCAAATACAACTCCATCACCACATTCATCACTCTATTAGTACCTCCACTACCAGGCATTATTCTTAGCACATTATACAGATTATTCTCATAAGAGAAGCATCTTAACCTTATATCTTATATAACATCTTAACATCATAAACCTGTTATGCCTATTTTCATGGCAAAACTGAGGTAAACTTTAGTCTACTGCCTTTCTGAAATGAGAGCCAGGAAACATTTTCTGCAAAGAACCAGATATTAAATATTTTAGGTTTTGTGGACTATTCAATCTCTATTGCAACTACTCAACTCTTATAGTGCAAAGGCAGCCACAGCTAATACATGGCCATGTTCTAGTAAAAGTTTATTTCATAAAAACAGACGGCAGGCCTGATTTGGCCAGTAGGCCATAGTTTGCTTATACTGGTTCTAAAGACTCAATCAAGCTTCATCAAATTAAATTGGATCGACAGTGTTAGAAGCTAAAACCCAATCCCTGCTTCCAAATGATTCCCTTATCTCATCCCAAAGTTTTCAGTATATGAAACCTTTAAGAAATTACTTTGTAGGTAAATCCACAGTAGCAACTCAACGATCAGTTGTAGAACTGAACTGAATGAGACAGAAATGGGGCCCTGAGGCTGATGTTTGTGTTAATCTCCTACTTATCCCCCATAACCCTCCACTAAGGGCAACTGGATCTTAACTAGATGTCCTTGCCCCCAGTACTGATTTCTCACCATTAGATAACCTTTAGTCTAAGAGGAACAGCCAGCCCAAGACTCCATCCTGTGCCTGCAACATTTACCTGGCCTTCATCTCAGTTTCTGATGTTACTGGTATAAAAATAAAATTAACTGAAAGCAGACCACAAATAGAAATAAGCTTCCACACTAAATTGGGCCACAAGTTTCAACCTAAGAAGTGAACACTTTATAGTGTTCTGAGCATTGTTTCACAGAGTTAGAGCAGTTCTCTAACCTAGTCCATTTTTTATACAAGTAGCATAACAACCAGAAAAAAATGGATAAGGGAAAAAAGATAAAAAAGAGAAGCTTACTGAATTATAAGCCCCTGGAAGACAGGAATCATGTCTCATTCACCCTTACCTACCCAGCATAGTGATGAATGAATGAATGAATGAAAATGTATAAATGAATGAATACATTTATGAAGCTAAGATTCTAAATAATTAAGCTTGCTGAAACACAGTTTCCAAATTCCCTCAAGTATGCTGTAAAACCAGTGGAGAAGTTGAAACCTCCCAGCTGTGAGTGAGGGAATAACCTATATCTTACTTTCTGCAGCCAACTCACCATCTTGAGTGTTTGGACTCAGGATTTGGGTTCGGAGTTCCTCCAGGCTAATTCCCAGACACCTACAGATCTCCTCAGGGTTATAGGGTTCAGGATGAAGGGCATCTTCTGTGACCAACAACATTTCTTCTAGACTAATTCCTAGTTTAGCCTGCACCTCGTCCAGCCGCAGAACGTTGTCCCATTGCAAGTTTTTGTATTTAGCCAGGAGCTGCAAATTCAAACCGAGATAATGGTCAATTTTTATTTCAGAATTTGATATGTACTATTTTAATTAGCCAGATTCAACTTCAAGCTGTTTTTTTTTTGTTGTTGTTGTTGTTTTCCATTCAACCTCTCTAAATTTCCCACCATTACTTGGAAATGCATACTGGCTTCAGCTGCCTGGAATTAAACATGTTTGTATGACACTCACTGACTAGTTAAGTATTTGTCCTGAAACACACACACACACATGCACACACACTCAACTAATCCCTCACTGTTTTGTTTTGTTTTTTTTTTTTTTTTTTTGGCCTGTCACCACTTTCCCTCGGGGCTATTTCTTTGAATAATTTTACTCTTTTATCCCTATTCAGTTCATGCCTACTGCATTCCTCCCTAGGAAGTCAAGAGAAAACCACTTACATCTCATGTGACCTGGGTCCTGAAAGGATACTGTACGTCCAATTAGGGTACTTCCTGTTTACTATATGTCTCTTTGAAAATGGCATTATATGGGCATTTGGGGTAAAGTCATAAATTTGAAATGAAAACCTCCTTGGTGACCTTATGTGAAGCACTTCATTAGGTCACTGGTGGTAGTAGAGTTGTATGTTCCTCTATCCTCAAGAAAAAGAGTTTGGCTTCTAACTGCATCTTGAGGTATCTCCTCAATCTGACGGCGAAGGTTAAGTACAAACCAAATCTGTAACCACCATGGGAACCCCAATCCAGAATATATTTCTGTCATTCTCCCCAAACAATATCAGAGTAGGTGGCAATCAAAACAGGGAAGATTTCTGTCATCCTGAGGTCTACAATATTCATGGCCTGGGTGTGAGGACAGAGGGGCAGTTTAAACAGCAAAAAGAAACAAGAGAAGGGGAAATCAGTCTTCAAGAAAATGTGACCCAGCCATCCCATTACTGGGTATATACCCAAAGGATTATAAATTATGCTGCTCTAAAGACACATGCACACGTATGTTTATTGCAGCACTATTCACAATAGCAAAGTCTTGGAATCAACCCAAATGTCCATCAGTGACAGATTGGATTAAGAAAATGTGGCACATATACACCATGGAATACTATGCAGCCATAAAAAAGGATGAGTTTGTGTCCTTTGTAGGGACATGGATGCAGCTGGAATCCATCATTCTTAGCAAACTATCACAAGAACAGAAAACCAAACACCGCATGTTCTCACTCATAGGTGGGAACTGAACAATGAGATCACTTGGACTCGGGAAGGGGAACATCACACACCGGGGCCTATCATGGGGAGGGGGGAGGGGGGAGGGATTGCATTGGGAGTTATACCTGATGTAAATGACGAGTTGATGGGTGCAGC